>NC_083621.1:836573-876573 GCF_963584025.1 Labrus mixtus | reverse complement strand
ACCTCTGCTTGGAAGCTCCTTTGGTTCAGTGGCTTTCTGACACCGAGTAGTTTGCAGTCGAGGCGGTAAAGCAACCATGCATTGACCAGGCCTAACATGATGGTTTGCCAGAACAGTTAGAGGTACCACCTCCGTGTTCTCATGTGGTACTTGCTTCTTGCAACGCATGTATCAAGGAGGTCTATGCCCCCCATGAATGTGTTGTACTCTTTCACAATGTGTGGCCTGCTGACCTCCACAAATGCTTTGTCTGATTTGCTCCAGCGTCGAGCTTTGTCTTGAGGGTCAATGGCACAGTAGGATGAGATCAAGAAGACAGATTTGTTATCATACCACTTAACAATGGCCACCTTTCCCCCCTTCTCCACCCTGGCATCAACAGATCCTCTGCCTCTCTTTGCAAGACTTTTCTCATCTTCAAGTTGACAACCAGCCAAGCGATTGCTCCGGAGTGTTCCTACGAAGTAGATCTTTCGCTGAAGAAGCTTGAGCACCAGCGGCACTGAAGAAAACAGGTTGTCTGCAAATACTTTTCGTTTCACACAGCTTGACCACAACATCACCTCCTACGCCAAGTAAGGTTTTTTCGCCAGTGCCACCTTGATAAACTATAAAATACACAGAGGATTCCTGAGGCAGAGCAGCGGTCCCAAATTTTCAGTCCCCAAGGGTGGGGCTTGCCCTTCACATACTGTCTTATTGGACTGTGTGACCTTCTGAATGAGACCATTTGCTCATCAACTGAGTTGTTCTCCTCTGGAGTGACATTCAGGCATTGTTTGCGGAACATATCGAGCCATGGACAGATCTTCCAACACTTATCTCCTGCTTGCCTGTTTGACAAATAAGTGCTGTCAGTGAAATGCAGGTGTGCTAGCAGGGTCTGAAAACGATTGCGTGACATGTGGTCAGCCACCATGGAACATCTTGTGTCGTTTCCCCAGTATGCACGATTCCCAGGCATTTGGCAAAGGCCCATGCGCAGATAGAGGCCAATGAGTATTTCCACTTCTTTCACAGTAGTGTTAACATTGCTGTGCCTTTCAGATTTTTGTACACTGTACAAATTTGTTTGTTCTTTCAGTAACTGGAGCATTTCTGCTGTGATGAACTTTCTGAAATACTCCTGAGGAGTATGGAGAGTGTCTGGTGGCCTGGCATTCTCTCCTTCGAATGTGCAATCAGGTGTTTCAAAAGATTTCTGCCTCCAGGAAAATGTTTTCTTCTCTTCCTTTTCTTTTCTTTGGACATTTGTCGTTTGCTGCCTCGGGTTCATGCTTGGTTGCTGTTCATCCAAATCACTTGATTCGCCAACGTCTGAATCACCTGACCAACTTGACTCATCAGTCTCCATGTCTTTTTTGTTGGGGGTATAATCAGGGCCATCAGGATCTTCATCTGAGCTATCTTCACATCCCTCAAAATCGCTGTCATCTCCCGTGATGATATTCAGAGCATCCTGAAGACTGTATTGCTGCTTCTTTTTATCCATACTACAAACAAAATATAATGAAATTGGATTAAAATAGGATAAAACATCTGACTTGTTTGTGTAACTAATCAATTGTCTCTTTCAATGCTGACTTACATTTTTGGGAATGACATACAAACTTTTTCATTAAAAGTTTCTTAACTCATTTTTATTAATTAGTTTAATGAATTTCACGTGAGATTTTTTGTTCATATTTGTTTGAATATTCCTTGACTTCAACTTTAGAGAATATATTGATTAAAAATGATTGAATGGGCTTAAATAATTGAGCAATTTTCTACCATTTTCTTTGATTGTGACTAATACGTCACATGGGATTTTCCATGATTATTTAAGAATAAAAGCCTGATGTGACATATTTGTCACAGCGATCTTCTCTCTTCTTCCTTTATATCAAGTTATCAAAAAAATGTATTAAAAACAGGTCTAATGTATGAAAGAACATGTTATTTTAACAAAAGCATTATTTTTTGGGTTGAAACATACCTTTGACACACAAATCAAGCTTTCTAAAATCAGCTGGATTTGTCTCGTGTTAACCTGGTGCACAGCCATATTGGAAGTGAGGTCACTGGTACACCAATGAAGGCACAGTCACATGACTGCACCAGGAAGTTAAGTAGATGTCACTTAGGGACTTTATGGGTAAAAATTAAGATTTAAGCACTTTGAAGAACTGCCCACAAGGTGTAAAGGGGTGGACACACCTGTGTCACGGTGGGTTAAGTTCATTGATTTTGGATTGATGTTGCTTTGTTTAAATAAATTCTGTTATAATTTAAGAGAGCAGTTGTTTGTGATTACTGGTTGTATTTGCATTGTGATATAAGCTGGGTGTGAGGGCTTTGTGTACTGATTTCACGCCTTCAATTTATTAAATATAGTTATTAATTATTAATAATATTAGTAATTAAGTAACTAATTTGAGACTGATTTGAGTGATATTTTGGTTATATTTCCCTGATTCCAGGGTGGTGCCCCAAGAGTTGATTAAACATAGTTTAATGATATTGGTATTTATATTAATAATAATTAAATATAATTATTAAAAAATATAACCAAAGTTGACTTGATAAACCCCCAACACCAACATAGCATTTTATTCAAAATACACCATTAATTTATCTTCATTCAAAATATAACATTCATTTAATATTAAATGTGATTGTCAAAATAGAAACAAAACCTAGAAAAATTCAAACCTTAAACCCTAATTTACATGTATGTTTAATTTGAAACAGGCTCTCTCCCTCCTCCCTGTTGATCACTGCCACACACATATATCAATCTTTATTCAGTGAAACATCATCTTCTTCAATATCAGGGTAACCTGGGGGAACCCACTCTTCACAAATGTAAGGCCTTTGTTCATGATTAACTGGCATGAGTTCAATATTATTATCAATAACAACCTGAGAGGCCTGGCTAATAGGTTTAACAGCACGTGGAAAAATGACTTTAATTATAGTTATCAGACATACTACTAAAAATAGAATCGCCATCAAGGTAACCACAAGAGTGGTTAGAAATACCAGCACCCCAGGAACCCAACAATCCTTTAAAATCCCCAAATTGAACCCATGGTTTTCATGCAGTTCTCTTATCCCTTGTGCGGTGTCGTGTACCATATTCATAACATCAGTAGTAGCATCAGAAATATAGGAACAACATTCAGTACCAATAACTTTGCAGGTTCCCCCTTTTGTAGCTAGGAGGAGATCAAGAGCCATTCTGTTCTGCATTACCACGTTTTTTAACCTCCTGAAGCTCTTTGTGTTCAGCTAGCATAGCTCTACTAGAGGCGTTAAGATGATTCTCCAATACTTTAGATAATGCTTTAATTTCCTGCTGAGACACAGAAACACCATATGATGGCAAAAGGATGCTCGCTGCCTCCTGAAACCCAAATATTTCTCTTTTCTGTCTATCCATTGGTGGATGCAGTGCAGCAATTTCTTTAGATTCTACTTCTCTAATCATTGGAACTAAGTAGGCCAAATAGCAGATCCCTTTTAAATGTTTGTATGGCATGCAGCTATAAGCTCTATTACCACAGATCAAATACACCCTCTCAGGGAGAGGCTGCTGTTTTATACTAACATTTATAACCGACTTACAAGAACTCCGACCCAAATCTGGTCCGTTGCTGTCTTCTATACCTTGGAAACATAGAGGAACATCTTGCAATTCATGTGTGAGAACTGGAAGAATGTACTTAGAGCAATCACGTGGAGGTGAAGAAGAGAGTTGTTTCTTTTTTTTTTTAGGGATTTCTTGAAGATGGAGAGTGGGGGGGGGGTTTGGGAGTTAATTCCAGAGGGTGGGAGCAGCAATGGAGAAGGCCATGTCCCCCAGGAACGATAGTTAGTCCTGCGGGGGGGATTCTAAAACGGTAAGTTTGGAGACAGGATTCTAAAGTCGAGATAAAGTCTGTGTCACAGGGTTGGTGGGAGAAAGTTCCAGAGACGGCGGGTCCATGATGGAGGTTAAGCGGGCAGGAAGAACAGAGAGCGGCGTGGAGGAGGAAGACCGGAGAGTAGGGTCAGTGTGTCGCTATGAAGGAGATCAGAGAGGTACAGAGGGGACGGAGGTTATGGAGAGCCTTGAATGGGGTGATACTGATCAGCAGTGAACAGAAGGAGACTCTCCCTCTACAGACGACACAGAGACACAGAGGAACCTTCATATCTGAGCCAGAACATAAACCCAGGATAGAGCGGTTCAGTGAAGGTGGTGTTGAAGGTGTGGAGGTGGATCAGTGTGTCGGAGGAGACTCTGTAGAAAGACAGAGAGCCAGCAGTGTGGTCCAAATACACCGCTGCTCTGTACGTGGTGGAGGGTGAGGGGATAGAGGGGCGGGTAATATCTGTCTCCATGTTATTGTGAAGGACAGAGTAGCCAACTTCATGACCATTATCATAGCAGCTCAGACTCCAGGACTGATCGTTTCTTCCAAACTCATCGTTTCCTTTCCTTCTGATTCCTCTGTAACTCACTGATATATCCACTCCTCCTGTCCACTCAATCTCCCAGTAACAGCGCCCAGTCAGACCTTCTCTACACAGCAGCTGAGGACAGTCAAATCTGTCTGGATGATCAGGATATAACACAGAGTCCTCCACAAGTGTCCCCTTCCTGTTGTTGTCAGACAGTTGGATACTGTGATTTACCGTGTTGGTGTCAATTGTGAGTTCACAGGAATCTGAAGAAGAGAACGAGACACGATAAAGATGGCGTTATGAAATGATCATCGATGATTACTGACGGACTCAATCAATGGATTTTCATTAACGTAGCCACAAACCATAACAGAAGCAATTTCAAGACACATTTCAAAAGAGCGACAGTCGGTGTTAGAAAGCAGGATTAGTGTAGACCCAGAGTCTGTTCCCCCTGACGTGAAGGAAGCTCTGCGTTTCCTGCTCCAGAAAGGGAGGTCACTCAAACCCAAGAAAGAGGCGCAAAGGCCGGCGTATACTGTATGACTGAATCGTTACGACGCACGACCACAGCTCACGCTTTCTGTGCTCACAAATCAGGGCGGAGCGTTCACAACTTTCAACAGAAAAGCTCCCACAGACGGAGGTGGACTTCAGTTGTCTCGTATTATTTGAGGTGAGTTCTGATTGATAACTCCTGCGTGTGAACACGAGTGGAGGGGGGTTGGAGGTGTGTCTCTGGAGGAGAGCGGAGGCTTCAGTATGGAGGAGGCGTGGCCTAACAGCAGTTTGTTTTGGTTTCATGCTGGAGCTCAAGGACGACATCTACTGGATCAAAAAGTTGAAAATTCTTCCTTTAATAAAATGTCGACTGGGAGACGTGACAGTCGACATTCTGACAAACAGAACTCGTCGGCCATTGTTGTTGTAGTCCACCTACTCGGTCATGACTATCGACTGGATGTGGGTTAAGTCTAAGTTTTTAGAGAAACAGCGTTTTTCCAGTCTACACATCGACGGAGAAGCTGCTGTTTAAAAAAAAACGTTTGCACACCCAAAATGGCGTTGTCGTGTAACCACACAGCCAAAAGGCAACGAAAGGTTAACGTGTTATTATGATTGTTGTCGTGTAAACGGGGCCTCGGAGTTTGTAGAACCTCCTTTCTTTAGACCGTACAAACATCAATCCACCAAGAGCGAGCGCTCTGCAGCGTTGTAAGGAAACACGTTCTTCTCAACCGACAGAAACGTCGAGCCGAACTGAGCTCATTGGTGAACAAGCAGCTGACGTGACCGGATGAACCGAGAAAGTGGGATAGATGAGAGATGGGTCGAGACAGAGCAACAACAACACAGCAGATAATACCAAGCTATGGCTCCAGTGTCAATGATTATAGTATAAGTGTGATGTAATCAGGAGTTTATTAACAATCATTTAATATTCAAACAGCTGTAGTGACTCATTTTAAATACGCTGTGAATATGTGACAAATATTAAAAAAACACTCACGCTTCATCAAACCTGGTGTCAACCACTGGACTCCAGCAGGCTCCAACCTGAAAGAGAGGGGGGGGGCAGATTAACACATCCTCTGTGACCACAGAACATGGACATTACATCACTCATATTAAATATATTCAACCAGCCCGCTTCTCCCTCCTCTCATTAGACACTGACTTCAGAATGTGTGCATCATCTGTAACTTTGTAAAGACGAGGAGTCGAGCAGTCGAGGAGAGCGCGGCTGAAGCGTCTTCTTGATGGTCACGTAGCCAGGTTAACATTTTTTTATGAACAGTCAGTCTGATTATACAGTCAGGGTTTGATTGTAACGTAAAACTGAATCTCTAAGGGCAAAGTTGTCCATTCTTAAGCATGATTGTCTCCCCCTCCCCATTTCCCCGCTGGCCTTCACTCACACTGCTCCAGGACGAGCCGGGCCTGAGCACGGTGTAAGGGAAGTTGGTCAAACTTATCTTTACAACAGAAGTACATAAGAGCAACTGATATACGTCGTGAAGAGTTTGGAATGAAAACAGGACGACTGCAAGCGCAAAACAAGTATCAGTGGAAGAGGCAAATGAACGAGTTATAGCACATACATCTGAATATTACAAAAAGAACATTTGGATTATAAGAAAACCTCGGCATTAAACAGGGCCTCTCTTTTCTTCATCTTTTGAATGAATTGTCATACATTGTGCAGGAGGTGCGAGCTGTGTCCTCTGTGGCGCTCAGGAGCGACACTCAGCACATTGTTGTGCTCCTGACAGCTGGCCAGCGCTGTGCCTGATCGGACATAAAGGCTCTGGAAAGAGGTATCGAAGCAAGCAGTGCAAGCAGTGGTGAGGTCCCCCAATCCAAGCGTCTTACAGCGTCTTACAGCGAGCTGTAGACGAGCGCTTTATGGAGAGGAGCGCACCAGAGGGGGCGAGCTGGGGAGGGACGCGCAACCCAGGAAAAAGGAAATCCCCAGTTTAAAATAAAATGTTGGTGAAAAGAGGGAAATAGGACGACATAAATATCAATGTTGAAATTCTTTAGAATGCAGAAGCTGTGAATGTTCAGTTTTGTTCAAATAGGCAACAATAGTTTAATCATGGTGTTTCCTGCTGTCATTCCAAACTTATTAACATGTGTGGGGAATAACACGATCTGTATGCCTTCTTTGATTATGCCTATGTCTCCTCCTAACAGCAGCCTGTTGTGTGTAACACTGGTCGATTAACACTTTCTTTTCAAAGGTGTTAAATTCAGACACCGTCACATATTGCATATTCATTAAGGCAAACGTACTAAATGGACAATGCGTGTTGTTTTGCTCATAAAGACGCAATCCTCACTGCACGCTGTTAGCAGATCAGACAGCACATTTGTTTGCTGGTGGTATCAAGTTTGCACAAGTTTTAAGAAACGCAAACCTTTAGTAAATCAGACCCATAGAGTCTTATTGTCAGAACACTGCGATTTCTCATTAATGAAGGCTGTCCATGTTTCGGCCTGTGTTTGTGCTCCTGCATGAACTGTACCTTTCTAATAATCATAATAATGTTTGTTTATATTTTTACTCATAACTTCTAAAACTAAACGCTCATAGTTCAGTGTTTGACCCCGTGTGTGACTCACATCCACAATGACCCAGACAGACAAAGATCTCATCATACCTGAGAGTGTCCAGCTTTGATTGTGAATCCTGTAGACCGGTCAACAGCGTTAATCCTGTGATTCCAGGATGATTGTAGCTCAGGTCCAGCTCCTTCAGATGGGAGGGGTTTGAGGTCAGAGCTGAGGCCAGAGATCTGCAGCCTTTCTCTGTGATCAGACAGCCTGACAGTCTGCAGACACAAAAACATCACATGTGGGAGGTCATCAGATTTCACCTCCATAGAAAGGATTATCCTGACTCTATAACTACTGCAAGTGTCATCAATGAAATGGGACCATGAATGTCGACCTGAGAGTTTCCAGTCTGCAGTGTGGACTCTGTAGTGTTGTAGACAACAGCTGCACTCCTGAATCCTGCAGGTTGTTGTTACTCAGGTCCAGCTCTCTCAGGCTGCAGGACTTGGAGCTGAGGACTGAGGACAGAGCTTTACAGCTCTTCTCTGACAGACCACAGTGACTCAGCCTGAAGGGAGACATCCACAGGTAGATTCAAATTAATACAATGTGAAGTCATAAAAAGATGTCAGATTGATCATTTTCAAACAGCTAGAACCCGACCTAAGAGTTTCCAGTCTGCCATGTGAGCTTTCCAGTCCATCAGAAAGCAGCTGCACTCCTGAATCCTGCAGGTTGTTGTTGTTCAGGTCCAGCTCTCTCAGACTGCAGGACTTGGAGCTGAGGACTGAGGACAGAGCTTCACAGCTTCTCTCTGAGAGGTTACAGCTACTCAGCCTGGGGGAGAAAACAGTATGAAAACAAGTTATAAATATATATGTTATAAATCTCAAGCCTGCAGCTTCCCTGAGAGAGAAGTAGGTGGAGTCACTCAGTGTCATGACCAAATATAAGAAACAGGTGATCCTTACATGTGGGCATGTCACCCGCTATGTCTGCAACCATGTTTCCACTGCTCTGCAAATTCAGTTTGTTCATGGCTGTAAGTTCTGATTTAGCCTGATCCTGTGAAGCTTCCATTCCCTGTTGCCTTCCTGGATGCTTAGGTAATGTACGTTTGTTCCTGTTCTCTGCTTTATTTATCTTTCTTTAAGTCTACATGAAAATGTGTTGATTTATTTCTACCAGAAAATCATCCGTCATCCATCCATCCACTTTTTGCTTGTACTCAAGAAATGGATCCACGGCTCTTAGATCCGTGTGTTTGAATGTTCACACCAGCTAGAGGTTCAATGGTCGAGCATTTTAAAGTCAGTCACTTATACTAATTAGAACCCGATATTAGGAAGAGAAAAAATCAGATACCGATATATCGGCTGATATCTTTCTTAGATCTGTTCGATCTGTAGATATAGATACACACATTTAATGTGTTGATCCCTCAGTTATCAAACACTTTAAAAAGATTCATAATGAAGACAAGAAGGTCACTCAGGTGGAAAGTAACTGAGCATGTACGTGCATCACCGCTCGACACTCTGCAGAGTGATGATGCTTATTGTAATCCATATAGCGCCCTCTGCTGGTGACAGAGAACTGCTCGTGTAATACAATGAAACTCAAATGAAATGTTATTTGAATGGTGAAGAAATCGAGTAATATCGGCACATATCGGAGATAAAATTAGCCGATACTGATAGTCACTGGACATGCTAATATCGGCCGATATTATCGACTGGCCGATAAATCGGGCGGGCTGTGTGATGTCATAAGGTGGATATTACTTTGGACTCGTCAGCTGAGCTGTCTGAGAGTTTGTTAAAGTGAAATGAGACGTTCAAAGATGCAGCAGTGTTCTTCTTTAACATCACTGAGACTACAGGGAGACACTGAGGACGAGTATCTACGGAGAGCCTGAAGGGACAAAATAACATGAGATTAATGTGATTTAATTAAATTGATTCTTTCAATTTGGACCCTAATTGCATCGGGATTAACGCGTTAATGCTGACAGCCCGAGTTTTTTCACAAGTGGTAGACTAGTTTGTTTTCTGTTGAAAATAGCAGATCATTTATAGATGAATAAACTTACAGAACTTTCTGGGAGACTTTGATCACAGGCAGCAACCTCAGAAGAGTCTCCTCTGAAGCAGAGTATTTCTTCAGGTCAAACACGGCCAGATCGGTTTGTGATGACAGTAAGATGAAGACCAGAGCTGACCACTCAGCAGGAGACATTTCATCTTCGGAGGGAATTCCTGAATTCAGGTACTGTTGGACCTGCTCCACCAGAGAACGATCATTCAGTTCATTCAGACAGTGGAACAGATTGATGCTTTTCTCTGCAGACAGATTCTTACTGATCTTCTCCTCGATGTACTCGACTGTTTCCTGATTGGTCTGTGAACCTCCTGTCGATGTCAGAAGGCCTCACAAGAGAGTCTGACTGGTTGGCATTGAAAGGCCCAGGAGGAAGCGGAGGAACAAGTCCAGGTGTCCATTCAGACTCTGTAAGGACTTGTCAACAGCACTCTGGTAGAAGTGTGTCACTGAAGTTTCTCCATTTCCTGTTTCACACTCCTGGGAGGTCAAAGACTCTTCTGACATCAGATTGACTCCAGAGTTGATGAAGGTCAGATGGACATGAAGAGCAGCCAGAAACTCCTGAACACTCAGATGGATGAAGCAGAACACCTTGTCCTGGTACAGTCCTCTCTCCTCTTTAAAGATCTGTGTGAACACTCCTGAGTACACTGAGGCTGCTCTGATATCGATGCCACACTCTGTCAGGTCTGAGTCATAGAAGATCAGGTTTCCTTTCTGCAGCTGCTCAAAAGCCAGTTTTCCCAGAGACTCAATCATCTTCCTGCTCTCTGGACTCCAGTGTGGATCTGTCTCAGCTCCTCCATCATACTTGATGTTCTTCAGTTTGGTCTGAACCACCAGGAAGTGGATGTACATCTCAGTCAGGGTCTTGGGCAGCTCTCCTCCCTCTCTGGTCTTCAGCACATCCTCCAGAACTGTAGCAGTGATCCAGCAGAAGACTGAGATGTGGCACATGATGTGGAGGCTTCTGGATGTCTTGATGTGGGAGATGATTCTGTTGGCCTGATCCTCATCTCTGAACCTCTTCCTGAAGTACTCTTCCTTCTGTGGGTCAGTGAACCCTCTGACCTCTGTCACCATGTCAACACACTCAGGAGGGATCTGATTGGCTGCTGCAGGTCGTGTGGTTATCCAGAGGCAAGCAGAGGGAAGCAGGTTCCCCCTGATGAGGTTTGTCAGCAGCACATCCACTGAGGTGGACTTGGTAACGTCAGTCAGGATTTTTGTGTTGTGGAAGTCCAGAGGAAGTCGACACTCATCCAGACCGTCAAAGATGAACACAACCTGGAACTCTTCAAACCTGCAGATTCCTGCTTCTTTGGTTTCAGTAAAGAAGTGATGAACAAGTTCCACCAAGCTGAACTTTTTCTCTTTCAGCACATTCAGCTCTCTGAAAGTGAATGGAAATGTGAACTGTATGTCCTGGTTGGCTTTGTCTTCAGCCCAGTCCAGAGTGAACTTCTGTGTTAAGACTGTTTTCCCGATGCCAGCCACTCCCTTTGTCATCACTGTTCTGATTGGTTCATCTCTTCCAGGTGAGGCTTTAAAGATGTCTTCTTGTCTGATGGTTGTTTCTGGTCTGTGTGGTTTCCTGGATGCTGTTTCAATCTGTCTGACCTCGTGTTCATCATTGACCTCTCCAGTCCCTCCCTCTGTGATGTAGAGCTCTGTGTAGATCTGGTTCAGAAGGGTTGGGTTTCCTGCTTTAGCAATCCCCTCAAACACACACTGGAACTTCTCCTTCAGGTTGGATTTGAGTTTCTGTTTGCAAACTGAAGAAGGGCTACCTGAATGAAGAAACAACAAATAAGACCAATAAGTTATTCATAAAGAATATGACAGTTAGACTCCCCAGAAGAAAGCGAACATCAACCCTGTTCAGACCGCCATTTCAAGGCCGATGTTTACGTCCCTGTGACACTTCACCTTCAATCTGAATGTTGGGGAGGCGTTATGGGGGTACGAGGTATCCCCCCTTGTACCGTCTTCACAGGTACTAACAGTAATGTGAATGTGAATTCACAGTTCAAAGACTGGGCCACCAATATCACGCCGTCACAGAATCAATATGAACACACAAAGACGGGATCACAGTTGAGCTAAGTTACGGCTCTTTGGTGGAAACCCAATCTGAAAATGACATGTGACACGTTTCATACCAACGTTTCCCGCGGCGCTTTACAGTCGAGGCGGACGTCTTACCAACATGCACCCTCTGCTTTAACTACAGTTTCAGAAACAAAAAATAAATTGATTTAAATCCTCCTGGTGAATTTCCTGCAGGAAACACTTCTGCCTATACCTCTAAACATCATTAATCCAGCATCTAAAATCTTTTCAGAAATCCTCTTACTCCTCTGCAGCAGGTCGGCCAGCACATCCTGATTCATTCTCCTCAGGAAGTCCACTGTGATCTCTCGAAATGCCTCTCTGCTGATCCCTTCATCCTCGACACCCCTCGGACTCTCAAACATTTCTGGGTTACGCAGATCCTCCTGAAACTTATTGAGCTCCTCCTCCACAAAGTCGATGACGTTCCCCCGGAGAACCTGGACCAGAAAATTAAATCAAACTAAATCTTAATGTGGTGGAATTTCTGTAGTTATTTAGATTACAATGTACAGATGTCAGTAGGTTTATTCACTGTTCTCTAATGTCGATATAGGTAAGACCAGTAGGTGAAATCTGTGTCCGGCGGGACGTAAGACTCTGTCGTCATAGGGACATCAGAGCCATAACAGTTGTGTGCACAGTGAAGTGATTACCTCTGGTAGTGATTACCTCTGGTAGTGATTACCTCTGGTAGTGATTACTACGTTTTTTTATAAAAAACATATACATTGTTCTGAACATGCAAAGCTGAAATTTTGCCTGCTGCTCCTGGTTTTGTTTAGTGCTATAATTGCTTTATGCACGATGGGGAATCATCAGTCCACAACAGAGAATAAAACTGAATCTCAAAACAAACATGTTAAAAATAAAGATAAACAAAAACACACAGAACATCCACACACGCACAATGCTGCTACAGATAAAAGCACATCACCCTTAGGTGGAACACTCTCCAACATACAGACAAGAGATGATTTTATCACACATGAAACATCTCATTTCAGTCAGATATACCCTGCTGATATGCCTGCAGGAGTTGTAGGAAGAGAGAAAGGTTGGAAGTACGTTTCTCCCTTGTCATCTCTCATGTGTGAATGGACAAAGTTAGAATGGACATATCATGGGTCTTTTGAATGACAAAACATTAAGTTAGAGATTGCTAATGTCAATCAATGTCACGGTAATCCAAGCTGGGATTATTCGTCAGAAAAGAGAGAGTTAGAGAGAACAGGACAGGCTGACAGTCACAGACACTCAGTAAGAAAGAGGTGGAGTTACTCTCACAGACACACAGAGCACCCGGAAGTGAAGCATTCTCACTCAAACAGAGAGAGCGAGAGAGGCTCTGAACAGACAGACTAGTGTTAACACAGATTGTTATGATTTGGTCTTATTTCATTTTTATTTTGGTATATATTTTAGTATATGACAGAGTTTAGGTTTCCTTGTTTTGAAGCCTATCTATCCTAGTGTTGCTTGGTTAAATTACATTTTTTGTCTTAAAGTTCCTAGTTTAGTCTTTCGGCTTTTGTATTTCATGTTTTTATTTTGGAAAGTTTCTCTTTTGTAGGGAGTATTGTTGAATTCTTGAGTTCTCTGTGTCTTCAGTGTTTTGTGATTCATATTGTAGTTCTTGTCCAAGTGTGTCTTAGCTTGTATTTTCTTCATTTCTGTGTGTTTTCCCTCCAGTCTTGATTGCCCTCATTGTCTTTCCCTGTGTTTGTTTACCCCGTGGCTATTTAGTCTCAGTGTTCTTTCCCGCTTGTTGTGAGTTAGTTGTCAGATGTTAGATGTTGTATGTCTGTGTCAGTGTTTCCCAGTACGTACCAGTTTTTACTTTTTATGATTGGACTTTTTTGTTAAGATAGAAAGTTTTGATTTACTTTTGTTTAAAAGTTAAATTATGTTGGTTTTCTGGAATTTTCAGAGAATCTGAAACACTGTCTCATAGTGTTAAACTCAAAGCTTATGCGAAACTATCAAATATTAGGCAATACATTCTGCCTCAAAGAAATCAATTACAGGACTCGATGCTGTAGTTCCATCCCTTTTGATAAAGGTTTGATGGTTGAAACTATCAGCCCATGTAACACTCCCATTTTGCCAAACCCGAAGCCAGGCTGCCCTGATGAATTGAGGTTTGTGCAGGTCTCAAAGCTATAAATAACATTGTTGTGCCTTCAGTTCCGATTTTGTCGGATGTAAATTTCCATTCTGGCAGCAATGCCTGCAGATTCAAATGTCATTGATGTAAATTGAGATTTTCCTCCATTCCTCTGCATCCAGATAGCCAGTATCTGTTTGTTTTAAATTCAAAGGCTGAAAGCTGACATGGACCAGGCTTCCACTGGGATTTTCGGAATCACTGGTTAATTTATGCGCTTTGTGTCAGGTGTGATTTGCATGATTTGGAACTATCTGGTGGAAGTACCTTGTTGCAGTATGCTGATGATTTGTTGATCGTTTCACCTTCGAGGGAAGCCTGCCAAATTGACTCTGTGTTGCTGATGGAAAGACTGGCTGAGTGTGGTCACAGAGCTTCTCTGACCAAATTGCAGTACTGTCAGCCTCAGGTTAAATACCTGGGACATGTGTTACGCGAGGGACAGCGGCTGCTGTCCCCTGAGAGAGTCAACCTCCTTGCAAACATGTCCCCCCCCCCCCGGGGACGAAGAAAGAACTGATATCTTTTCTGGGAATGACAAATTACTGTCGTCATTGGATTTTTGAGTATGCTGGAATGGACTCTGTGTTGAGGTCTTCCACTGGACATGCTACACCCTCTGTTGTGCAATGGAATTAAAACATGTCCTCAGCCTTCCGAGATCATAAGAGTGCTCTTATCTCAGCTCCCGCGTGGGGCTGCCGGACTACACACAGCTGTGAGAAGGAAGGATTTGCTTCTGGTGTTTTTGGTGCAAAAGCATGGATCACATTACCGTCCAGTGGTGTATTATTCGTCTAACCTGGGGCCGGTTGTCCTTGGGATGCCTGGCTGTGTCAGGTTGAACAATATCAGATCCTATTGTACTGGCCAATGACTGTATTGTGCAAGTTCCACACTTAGGTTTAACATTCTAAACTTCTCAGCCACCCAACACATGACAGCTGTACGCAGGTCAGGTTATGAAGAGATCATTTAAGTTCTCACATTAATCTAAGACGCTCTCCTCCAATAAATTTAGCACTGCTTCAACAACAGAGCTTGAAGATGATCATGATTGTAATTTGGTAATTGAAACCAGCCCACCCCCCCAGGTCAGACCTAATGCAGAAACCAATCTGAAATTTGTGAAATAATTTTGTACACTATTTTATTTTATTTGTAACTATGAAATTTAGTCTAGTTTTAAAACTGATCTTAGTATTCTTGGTAGTTTTACGTCTTGTTTTATGTGCCTAAATGGTATTTGTTTGTTTTGTGTGGTGTCTTGAATGTGATTGCAGTTGCTGCTGTAACGGTGTAATTTCCTTAAAGTATTAATAGAGTATCTAATAGAGTATCGAAGCACACTAAACACAACTAAAGGGTTTAGCCCTCGTGAAGTTTTGACTGTTATGGACTGATGAATTCATGTCTGAATATGTGAAATACTTAACAGAACAACTAATGAAGTTTGATTTATTTACAGGTATCTGACAGGCTTCCAAATCCTCACATAACCCTATTTATCCTTTTCAGTGTGGAGATTATGTTCTAATTATGTCCTCGGACGAGGTATCTCTTTCTCGTATCTCTTTCTCCTAGGTGGAGGGAGCCTTTCCAGGTGCTACTGGTCACCCGAACTGCCCTTAAGGTCGAGGGCAAGGCAGAATGGGTTCATGCATCCCGCTGCCGACATGCTCCCTCTGGAGCAGGAACTTAACTAAAGGCGGAGGGCTAGCTAGCCTCCTCCCACTTCTCATTTTGGGGGTCACTCTCTGCTGGCGAGCAGAGGAAACGACCTCTGGTGATTCTAATCTGGACGTCAGGAGCAGGGGCGCAGAAGGGCCTCACAATGAGTACGAGGGCTCTCGTATTCACTCAGGAGTGCGTAGAGCTGATGACAAGCTGGATGTAAACGGACTAATGGCTATCTCTGAGCTCAGCAAAGACGTGAGACGCACCACTCTGATGAAAATGAAATCTAATGAGAATAAAGACTCGGTGAAAAGTATTTGGAGAAGAAAAGACGGAAGTGAACCTGATGAGACTGTTCATCTTGATTCTGTTTCACCCCTCTCCAGACAGAAAAGAGAGGTGAATCCCGTATATATATAAGATGTCCTCAAAATCGATGTCGAGAGGGTAACTGCCGGCTGGCCTACCCAGAGCGTGATTCAAATGGGACATGGACATGGGGGGTCCTGGATACAGAGCGGCTTAAGGTAACACGGACAACCTTTAATTCTGTCACTGTAAGGTACTCACCGACAAGACCACTGAAGGAAACACCTTACCTTTGGTGTTTCACCACACAGCAATTGGAAAGAGTTCCAGAGTGTTCACAATGGGAAGTAAGTTATCAATTGTATCCTGGTACAGAACATGAGTGTATTTTTCCTAATGAAGAAGGAGGAGTACTGGTACCGACATTGATACAAACACATGGAGAAGCCGACATTGAGGCTAATACTGAATTACAGACACTTGAGAAAGCTGTGTCAACCGCAGAAGGTAATTTGAATTCAGATAAGGGCAACTCAGCTGTTCTTTTAATGTTAGACTATGCTCGTGAACATAATCTCAGCAACTGTTGGTTGTGTCAAAATCTGCCAAAATCAATGTATTCTCCTATGTTCACATCTATTCCATTCTCCAAAGTTGAGTATGTGTTTTTTGACTGGAATGATTTAGGTTCAAGAATGGAAAAAGGTGCAGATAATTGTTATTCACCGGCTTATCCAAAAGTTAAAACAGAATATTCAAGGTATATGGATTTTGCCTTAGATACAGTTAAAGAGGTGAACACCTACTATTTACCCCCAGGAATGAATCAAACTGCTTTGTTGCGAATCAATTTGGTGAAATTAAACTTTAAATGAGCTTTTCAATACAAGTTACAGTTAACATTGGTTCAAACTAACTGCACAGACTTGATTAGAGATAATATTTGTGTTCCACAGCCTTATATTTCCTCAATATTAACTGAAGCATTAATTGAAGTCCAACCCTGGCAAGGTACAAAAGCATTCCTTATGGTTAAAGTAAATTTGCACAACTGCTCAGTTATGATTTCAGAAGAGAAAACACCTCCACGTGATTGCTCTAAGTACATTCTTCCAGTTCTCACACATGAATTGCAAGATGTTCCTCTATGTTTCCAAGGTATAGAAGACAGCAACGGACCAGATTTGGGTCGGAGTTCTTGTAAGTCGGTTATAAATGTTAGTATAAAACAGCAGCCTCTCCCTGAGAGGGTGTATTTGATCTGTGGTAATAGAGCTTATAGCTGCATGCCATACAAACATTTAAAAGGGATCTGCTATTTGGCCTACTTAGTTCCAATGATTAGAGAAGTAGAATCTAAAGAAATTGCTGCGCTGCATCCACCAATGGATAGACAGAAAAGAGAAATATTTGGGTTTCAGGAGGCAGCGAGCATCCTTTTGCCATCATATGGTGTTTCTGTGTCTCAGCAGGAAATTAAAGCATTATCTAAAGTATTGGAGAATCATCTTAACGCCTCTAGTAGAGCTATGCTAGCTGAACACAAAGAGCTTCAGGAGGTTAAAAAACGTGGTAATGCAGAACAGAATGGCTCTTGATCTCCTCCTAGCTACAAAAGGGGGAACCTGCAAAGTTATTGGTACTGAATGTTGTTCCTATATTTCTGATGCTACTACTGATGTTATGAATATGGTACACGACACCGCACAAGGGATAAGAGAACTGCATGAAAACCATGGGTTCAATTTGGGGATTTTAAAGGATTGTTGGGTTCCTGGGGTGCTGGTATTTCTAACCACTCTTGTGGTTACCTTGATGGCGATTCTATTTTTAGTAGTATGTCTGATAACTATAATTAAAGTCATTTTTCCATGTGCTGTTAAACCTATTAGCCAGGCCTCTCAGGTTGTTATTGATAATAATATTGAACTCATGCCAGTTAATCATGAACAAAGGCCTTACATTTGTGAAGAGTGGGTTCCCCCAGGTTACCCTGATATTGAAGAAGATGATGTTTCACTGAATAAAGATTGATATATGTGAGTGGCAGTGATCAACAGGGAGGAGGGAGAGAGCCTGTTTCAAATTAAACATACATGTAAATTAGGGTTTAAGGTTTGAATTTAAGATTTAAATTTTTCTAGGTTTTGTTTCTATTTTGACAATCACATTTAATAATAATTGAATGTTATATTTTGAATGAAGATAAATTAGTGGTGTATTTTGAATAAATGCTATGTTGGTAATTAATTTTTTTTAAAAAGACTGGAATCGACGTGGGACAAACAACTGCCTTGGTCAGCTCTCTAGTACGGCCCCAAGGTAGTTCAACGCCCTTTTTCACTGTGTGGAAAGTACATGGGTGAAGAACAATTATTGCCATCGGGCATGTCGGGAAAATCTTGAACATTGCGTTTCTATTGGAAAAGGACATTCGATTTCAACAAAACAAAAAAGAAAAAAAAGAAAACTCTTTATTGTAAAGTAATGAATTGTAATGATTGTCTGTTATAATTGAAGTAGAATATGTAACCATATTTCTGAGTGTATTTGTGTTTAAAATCTAGGTTAATTGCATTTTGATTCAAGTTGTTTTAGGTGTTTTTAACAAATAGTATGTTTAATTAAAGATTTATCACCCTTTAAAATAAGTTTATGGAAAATTGTGGAAATGCCTAATGTTCGTCTAGAACGGGTTTTTGGATCTCTTGTTTGTAGGTAAGTAGGTGATCTGTGACCTCTGCCCTGTAGTTCCCTGAATGCACTGGGTGTTCAAGGGACCCTATGATTTATAGTTTGTTTTTTAACAAAACCTATGACTTATAGTTTTAAGCCTGTGTTGGCCCGGAGGCAGAATTCCTAGATGATCATACTGTAGAGGTGATGGGTGACACCTGTTAGGATAATTAATAAGGTATAGTGTGTGATTTGAAACTATGTCTTTGATTTGTTTGATTTTGACATTAAATGAAAAAATCTGAATGTGTTCAATGGTGTAAGCAAGCTCATATCTGCAGACCTTCTCAGGCTAAATTAATAATTTGGGTTTGGGTAGTTAGTGTTGATCTCGTGATCAAACAGGGAGGATCTGTGGTGGAATTTCTGTCGTTCTTTAGATTCTAATGTACAGATGTCATTATGTTTATTCACTGTTCTCTAATGTCAGTCAGACCTGACAGAGTTCAGCTGTTATTAAAACACCAAGTACAGCTTACAGAGTGTCAGCTGTTCTTCCTGATATCTGTAAGGATGTTTGGTAGACTTGTTGTCTGCTCCAGACGTCACAGTTTAGTCTAGGTGGGTCAATGTGACCCTGATAATGATAATGTCTTTTAGGATATATGCGATGCCTTTCGAGAAGTTCGGGAGATGTGATTGAGCAACACACGAGTACAGAAGTGTGATGTTGAATCATGTCTCCTCCGGAGTATTCATCTGATGTATAAACTTTCATCAACGTAAGCCATCTGAGTCAACTGAGTCTTATTGTGTGGAGTCATTTCTTCAACACTTAAAACCAAATATCAGATCCATGTTTGACACACGGTGAATTTCATTGGTCTCAAAGTGCAGCATGGTAATTGTTGTGAACTGATTAGATGTGAAAACAACTGTTGCACATGTACAGACCTGAAACACTTTGTTGAGCTGCTGGACATACTGGTTACTGGAAACGTTGGAGCTCTCTTGGTTTAGTCTGTGGAGGGATGATGTAGAATAAGCTCCAAGCAGTGAAGAACACAACGTAAATGTGTTGTAAAATGACTAAATTGCAATTTAGTTAAGATTCAAGTCAGAACTCTGATAAGTGCTTCTAATAAAGTGTTTTTGCAACAAGTGTTTCTTTAGGCCCTCTTTAACAGAGCAGTATGTAACTCTGCCCCCTAGTGTTTAAAATGAGTACTGCAGTCTAGCTGCCTCCCCCCCCCCCCAATCTGCACCTGTCTCTGTGACGTCATCTGACGTTACACTGCTCGAGTTTAGTTCAATAAAATCTCCGACCTCATGAACTGACCCGAGACAAACTCTATTTCATGGAGGGGATTTTCTGAAACTCCTCATCCTGAAGCAAAAAACAACAAGGACGGTGTTGATCCGTCTGTTACCTTCACAGCTTCCACGCTCCAAACCGTAGTTGGGAGCGAGCTGGTCTCATGCTAATAACTTGGCTCGTAGCAGGTAACTTGCATCTAGTGGTCCGGGTTAACAGCTCCGAAGAACTGACCAGCGAGGCGGTGGTTGCAGCAATGAACTCGGGCTTTATTACTTCACAGTGGTACACATTCACGGGCATAAAAGGCACTTTGCTTGCTAGCGTTCGGCTGGAGAATGGACTGCGCTACCATCACGTTCACACCGTAGACTCAGACTGATTACCATCGCTACACTTTGGTTTTTACTACCCAGAACACACCTGTCCCATTACGTCACACATACGCATTTTCCAATAAGTCGCCAGGGGGCTGAGATTGCAACACTACCCCCACTCTGGAGGATGATTAAACCTTTAACATATCTCCAGCATCATTACACTGTACACAGGAAAATATTAATTAGACAGTTATTATGCAAACATCCCCAACCATAACCCGTGTTTCCCACAGTCCTTGAAGGGATCCTCCTCCAGTGGAAAATCAAGGTGAAAAGGCAATGCCCATAAAACATCAATTAAAGCATATTGCATATTCCTTCTTTTGTACGTGTAAGCAAATGTCCCAAACATGACACTTATACATTCAATGAGAAAAATGTGACTTTTACTTTAACCACTCAACACAACGTTAGTGTAAAAGCACTCCAAGGTACAGGATTTTAAGTGCAAAAATAGGGCAATATATTCTGTTAAACAAATAAATTTTTATCTTTTACATTATGCGTTTCACACCCACGCTTAATAAAGTTCTTAGCAGTAAACATACCCAGGATGCTATAACAAAACTATGCAGCCCATTAGTATTCAAATTTCCAACTGTTGATAGTAAACAATTATATTGCGCCCATACAGTATAAAACTTCACATTTTAACCTCAACACAGTCAAGTTACATTCGTAATGATACAATACTGGAACTCTATTGTTTTTGACAATACTGGAACTCTTTTGTTTTTACAACACTGAAACTCTTATGTTGTTGTCCTTAATTTCTTTTTACTGGAACTCTTTTCCTCTGAGGAGGGCAGCGATCCGCCTACACCCATCCTCAGGCAAATATGCTCAGTGACCAATCCAGTCACCAAACATGTCAGGAGCTCTGCGGACCCTCCGGGGTCGACGCCGAGGGGTGGAGCTCAAAAGAGGACGAGCAGCTTGTCCCCCAGCCTCATGCTGGGTTCCAGCTTCGTCCAGTGAAGGCTCAGCAGGCTGGCAAGGGAGCTGGCTGCAGCTCGGTGAAGCTGCCGATGATGGTGGTGGAGAGAAGAGACCTGGGAGGGCCTCCACAGCAGGGTCCTCCGTCTCTGGTGATGTGCCCCAAACGTTGAGGGGGCTGAGGTCGATTTCTGAAGCACTGGGGTCTGACGACGGGGGTGGCGCCTCCACCGGTGCCCACATTTCAGCCTCTTTAAAGACCCAGCCGTTGTCAAGTGTTGTCCTGGAATGGTAAGCTTTGAGCTTGTCATGATGAACGACTTTCATCTTCATCCTCGGACCCCTTTTAATCCGGTAGACCAAGTCGTCCAGTACACCCACGACGAAGTACGGACCCTCGTAGGAAGGCAGGAACTTTCGTACTTTATTTTTTACTCTCTTGGTGCCTTTGACCAGGAACCATACAGCATCACCGACTTGGTATTGGACTCTGCAAACATTTTTGTCATATTGTCGTTTGGCACGCTCGATAGATTTTCCCAGCGCCTCCCGGGCCAACTGGTGAGATAGCTCGAGTCGTTCCCTAAGCTGTACCACATAGGATGGAGGGATAGTAGTGTTGTCTGGGTCAGGTGGCAACCCGGCAACAAGATCCACTGGCTCTGTAATTTCCCGTCCGAACAGCATCATGTTAGGCGTCAGGCCCGTGGCGCTGTGTTTGGTTGCCCGGTAAGCCATGACCGCATATGGGGTCATAATGTCCCAGTCCCAGTGACATCGTTCTGCAGTGGTGGCTATGATTTTCTGCAGGGTGGCATTGAAGCGTTCTACTTGGCCGTCTGACTGGGGGCGAAACGGCGTGGTCCGCGTCTTGTCGATTCCCAGCAACTCACACATTCCCTGGAACACAGCTGACTCGAAATTGGTACCCTGGTCGCTGTGTAGGCACTGTGGAGCTCCGTACCTACACACCCACTCTGAAACAATCTTTTCAGCCACTGTTGTTGCTTGCTCATTGGGAACAGGATAGGCTTCCACCCATTTGCTAAAGTAGTCCACTATTATGTAGCGGTTGTGCCTTTCGGTTTCATTTAGTGGTCCCATTAAATCGACTGCGATCCGTTCAAAGGGGGCGCCAACTCGCACGGTGCCCATGGTGGCTTGAGGTGTTTTCTTGGGGCGGGCTTTTTCAGCACAGCTGGTGCAGGTGCGGCACCACAGAGTGACGTCATCTCTCATATTGTACCAGTAGTACCTGGCCTTGAGACGTGCGAGGGTCCTTTCTCCTCCAAAGTGGCCACCGACTGGGCCATCGTGCAATTGTTCTGTCACTGAGGTGCGGTACTCTTGAGGCAGCAGAATCTGTGGATAGAACACCTTTCCATCTGTGCAGTAAAATTTCCTCAGCAAAACTCCGTCTCTCTGGTAGAGCCTTTTCCACTGCGACCAGTAGGCTTTGGTGGCAGGGCTGTAGGGTGCTATGTCAGCCCAGGGTGGCCTGCCACTTCCCTCGTCCATCCACTTCCTCACTGGTGCTATATCTGGGTCAGCTTCTTGGGCACTGATTAACTGCTCTTGGGTCCAGCCACCGAACAGGTTGGTTTGGGCTGGTTCACTCACCCTGTAGATAACTGGACGGAACAGAGAGCCAGCTTGATTGTCACTGAAAGCGTCTACTACCCCCACTGGAAGATACTTAGGCTCGACTGCGGGGCTGCCTCCATAGCTACCTTCGGGCACCACTACCCCCACTGGAGGTTGCTCTGCAGGAGTTTCCCCGGCATCCTCTGCAGCTGGACTCTCGGCCATGTTGCACTGAATCCCTTTGTGCTGAAGCTGGTTACTGAGGCTAGGCTCTGGCATTGTGCAGGGGCACGACGTCTGGCAGGGTCTTCTGGAGAGCGCGTCAGCATTCTGGTGGTGTCTCCCTGGACGATGGATCACCTGGAAATCGTACTCCGCCAGTTTTTCGAGCCAGCGAGCGAGCTGGCCCTGAGGCTCCCTCATCCGAGTCAACCAGCGCAGGCTGCTGTGGTCAGTCCGTATGATGAATGATCTCCCTAGCAGGTACTGCCGGAAATGAGAGGTGAACTCGTCTGGTGGTGCAGTAGTTTTGCTCGGTGGCTGACAATCTCCTGCTCCCATAGGCAAGCACTCTCTCCTCACCGTCTTGCACTTGGGAGAGGACTGCTCCGATTCCCCAGTCACTGGCGTCTGTGTCGAGGAGCAACTCGCCACTGTCGAGGGGATAGCCCAGCACGGGTGTTGATGTCAGCCGGCTTTTCAGCTGCTCGAACGCCTCCTGGCATTCATCCGTCCAGTTAAAACGTGCATACTTTTTGGTGAGTTCGTGGAGAGGCTTGGCAACTGTGGCGAAATCTTTGACGAAGCGTCGGTAATACGAAGCCAGGCCGACAAACTGACGCACTTCAGAGACGTTTTGGGGTGCGGGCCACTCAGTCACTTTTTGGATCTTTTGGGGGTCAGTGGCGACACCTTTGGCGGAGACGATGTGCCCCAGGTAAGCCACTTGCTCTCGGAACAGGCAACACTTTGAAGGTTTAAGTTTCAGGTTGGCTGCGCGTAGTCTGTTAAACACTTGACTGAGTCGCTCCACCATTTCAGTGCCGTCTCGCCCCAGGACAATGATGTCATCGAGGTACACCAAACAGGTCTCCCACTGTAGCCCGGCCAGGACACGGTCCATGAGCCTCTGGAATGTGGCCGGCGCATTGCATAGTCCGAAAGGCATCACATTCCATTCAAACAGGCCCTTACGGGTGCAGAAAGCAGCGGCTTTTCGGGCTCTCGGCGTCATCTCCACCTGCCAGTATCCTGATGTTAAGTCCAGCGTGCTGAAGTACCTGGCAGCAGACAGTGTGTCTAAGGTGTCCTGGATGCGGGGCAGTGGATAAGCATCCTTTATGGTTCTCTCATTTAAGGGTCTGTAGTCAACACATAGCCGTGACGTTTGGTCCTTCTTCCTCACCATAACGATTGGTGCAGCCCAGCTGCTGTTGCTGGGTTGGGCCACACCAGTGTCCAGGCTCTGCTGCACCTGCTGGTCTGCTGCAGTTTGTTTGTCTCTAGCCATCTTGCGCGGTTGCTGTTTCACAGGCGGACCAGGGGTGGTGAGGATGTCATGCTGCACGAGGCCAGTACGACCAAGGTCAGTGGGCCCGGTGGAGAAGACGTCACTGTATGACCGTAGCAGATGGGCCAACTTCTCGTGGTCACCCTGGGGCAGACTAGCACAGCTCTCATTATACAGGACCTGCAGGTGGCTGGGTAAAGAAGCAGAGACAGAGTTAATAGATTCAGGGGCCGGTTGGGCCAAGGGTGGTTGGGGCTCCACCTTCCCCAACACCGTGGCTGGCTGCAGGATCCCTGCGACAGCGCCTCTCTTCAACGTGACAGGTAAGGCACCAGGGTTGAAGACTCTGATGGGGACGTTCGTGGACCGCTGCGCCTGTACGATGATGTGAGCCACTAGAATGTGGTGCCTTTCGATGAAACCTTTGGTTGGGGTCAGCATCAGGTCTCCGTCAGCAGCACGGCGGAGGCGGGCGGTGCCAGGGACTACATACTCACACCCCGACTCCAACACTGTTGTGCGGGCCACCCTGACAATGTGCACTTGGGGCTGATGGCTTGGGTTAAAGCGAGGTACCTTTTCTCCGAAGAGTGTTATCTCACGGCGTCCATAGTCCAGATGGGCGCTTGTCTGATGTAGGAAAGGGTGCCCCAGGATAACCTCTGTGCTCTCTGCTGTGTCGGCCATAATAAAGTTAACACTGGTAGCTCTGCTCCCTACTTGTACTGGTAGGTTAACCTCCCCTAGCACTGCCAGACCACCGGGGCCGATGCCCTGTAGGACCTGTGCGACAGATGGCTCCATTGGGGGTTTGAACTCTGTGGGAATGGAGTTGAAAAGATGGAGGGGCAGCACATTCCTCCGAGCACCAGAGTCGAGTAGGGCACACATTTCCAGTCCAAATATCAATATTTTAACACACATATCATCTTCCTGACTTTCCGTACAGGTGACCACTATACCTGTGTCGGGTGCTGTGTACTTATTGACTGTCCGAGCTTGCTGCCTGGGTCGACGGGGTGAAGGGCAGTTTCTCTGCATATGACCTAGACCGGAGCAGTTGTGGCATTGAATATCCCCCATAGGCATTTTGACATTTGTGTCTTTCTTCTGGCGCCATCGCTGATTATATCTTGGAGCCCTCTCTGGCGAGTCGATAGACCAAACAGCTACTCCCACTGGCTCCACACAAGCTGGCATGCTGTTATTCTCACGTACCGTGGCGGCCCTGGCTCTCTGATTGACGAGACTGCGTTGGCCAGGCTGCATGAATTGTGTGACTGTTCTGGCGGCCCTCCTCGTGGTCTCGTAGCTGTGTGCGATGTCATATGCTTTCGCCAGGGTGCGCGGCTGTTGCTCCAGTAGTTTTTGCACCACCTCTGCGTCGGCCAGGGCGTTGATGAAGACCTCAACACTGATGGCGTCCTGCTCCAGCTCTGTACAGTCAGCATACACCGTGGAAACTTTCTCGTAGATATCATCCCTTAAGAGGTGCAGGGCTTCGTTCTGCCCCCTAACCCTCTGTCTCAGTTCAATGCCGATGGCTGCTGCGTGCTCAGAGCGCGGCCCGTAGGCGGTCTCTATTTCAGCCACAATCCGGTGGTAGCTCCAACGGTCAGATCTGGGGTTTTTATGGACGATAGCTAAGGCCGCGCCAGTCAGGCTGAATCTCAGTTGAACCGCCATTGTCGCCTCTGACCAATGGTTTGCCTTTGCACAGCTTTCAAACCGGTGAATAAAGTCTTTCCAGGAGCCCGTCCCGTCAAAATGGCCTGGCTTTAATATCGGAATTCTCTCTTTATATCCGTAATGTTCATCATCACTAGTGTCCATTATTTCAACAGCTGGTGCTGTGTGTGATGACCCGACACGTGGCGCCGACTTGGCCCTTCTCACAGCTGACTGGCCGTATTGGTAGGGGTCACGGTGTGGGGCATAGTTATCATCATAGCTTCTAACTCCACAACGTTCCACGGGCTGTGGCATGTGGGGTGGAAATGGTGTCGACGTGAACTGGGGGGACAATGCGTGGGCAAAAGGGTTTTGTGCCGTGCAGTTCGCGGGGGTGAACGGGTTAGCTAGCTGGTTAGCGGCATGTAGGGCAAACGGTTGAACAGGGCTATTTTCTAACCCGTAAGGTAATGCTGCAACTGGGCTGGCTGCCATACTTTTTGAACAGTCACATATTTGCTGATGGAAATACGGGGACTCACCGTCAGCTTTATATTGTTGTTCCATGGGCGTTAGGAACGGGTTAGTCAACCGTGATGGCGGTGGCGTGGGGGGGAGAGCTAGGTTGAACGACGGCGTCTGGCCATGAACTGCCGCTTCGTCCGCGCCTAACGTTAGCTCCATGCTAGCCGCGAAGGGGTTAGTGCTGTCGGCATATCGGCCGTTCATGTGGTTGACCGGGTCCATGTTAGTGTCTCTTATATCCATTAAAAACAGATTTTTGCTTACATTTGGGGTTTCCATCTCGACAGGCCTTTTAGTCCAAACGCTAGCATTAGCAGTAGCTTTAGCTCTGGCTCCGAGCGCCGTCATTCTGCTTCCGACCGTCCAACGTAACTTTTCTTTTTCTCTCACTTTTCTTCTTGCTTGTTGATCCCGGACGAGCCCCCAGTGTTACCTTCACAGCTTCCACGCTCCAAACCGTAGTTGGGAGCGAGCTGGTCTCATGCTAATAACTTGGCTCGTAGCAGGTAACTTGCATCTAGTGGTCCGGGTTAACAGCGCCGAAGAACTGACCAGCGAGGCGGTGGTTGCAGCAATGAACTCGGGCTTTATTACTTCACAGTGGTACACATTCACGGGCATAAAAGGCACTTTGCTTGCTAGCGTTCGGCTGGAGAATGGACTGCGCTACCATCACGTTCACACCGTAGACTCAGACTGATTACCATCGCTACACTTTGGTTTTTACTACCCAGAACACACCTGTCCCATTACGTCACACATACGCATTTTCCAATAAGTCGCCAGGGGGCTGAGATTGCAACACGTCCGTCGGTATGGAAGCCCGTTAGTGACAGGAGAAAAAAAAAGAAAAAAACTTTGATTTGCATTAAAACTGCTCACATTGAGTCAAATCTCATAATTATGACTTTTTATGAAATGATAATGACTTTTTAATCTCAGAATTTTGACTTTTTTTCTTGTTGTTGAAACTCAAAATTAGATTTTCATTTGCTTCACTACATCATTGATTAAAATAAACTAAAAACTAAAACCCTTGCTGGTACACCATAAAATGTATAGTTTAAAAATGTTTAAACTATAAATGTATTTTGTTAAAGGCTTTAAATGTGATTTTTTTGATCCAGCAGATGTCGCCCTTGAGCACCAACATGAAACCAAAACAACTCGCGCTGCATTGTTGTGTTAGCATGCTAATGCTAGTGATCTTTATTCTGCTCGTGTCTTCACACTGCATGTAAATTTACCTGAAATGAGCGTGATCTAGAAACACAGTTAAGCAGTGAGTACAGTATGTTAGTCTTCTTTTCTCTAGTCCCTCAATTAAACAACTTTTATACACGAGGGGAGGAGTCAGCCGGCCGTCCGGGCGATGTAAACAAACTGAAGATAGGACTACTATAAAAATAAAAACATTTTCTCAAAGTTTATAAAATGAATTACTTGGAAAGTATAAATGTAGCCTAATTCTATCGTTGCAAAGTACATAGTACATTATTACAGAGTATTAATATATGCTTATCAACGTTAAGATAATGAGGGGGGTCCTTGGAAAGATTTCTCACCTGAAAGGGGTCCATGGTCTAAAAAAAGTTTGAGAACCCCTGCTCTATTTTATTCTTACATTGGAGCTTAGCCCTCTTGATTTCATATCTTAGCTTCTGCTTTCTCCACAACCCCGCCATGCAGGTGTCATGTTTCCTGAGCAGTGATATGTGTGTGTTATAGTTGAGGATTATCAGGGCAAAAGAATTAAAGTGTCAGAGGAAATGACGTACAGTTTGTTGCCTTCATCTCTACATTGTGAAGAGCTTTCAAAATAATTGTGTTCTGAGTACAACAATAATTATTTCATAATAATGAACTAAATAAATAAATAAAAAATGAAGCTAAAAATGAATATAATAGTAAAAGTTATTCACATTTATATTGAATTATAAGTTTATATTTGTATTTCTTCTGCAAAGCATGAACATTGAATACGGTTTCCTGAGGCTACAGGAACACAACATCAACAGTAATGACTTTATAATAATGAATCTGAATAAAAGCAGAATGAAGCTTAAAAAAATGAAATCATATGTTGTTATGTATCATCATAAAGAACAGAATAATTAAACAATAAAATTATATTTATTTATAGGTATAGTTGTAGTTCTTGCGCTCATCCAGCAGATGGTGCTGTACATCCATTCACCCCAGACCACGCCCATCTGATGTCCGCCGCCCGGGATATCCAATAAGAACAGTGACGGGGAGGCGTCGGACATCTGACCCCGCCCTATTCCACGATCGGTGGCGAGGGGTTACTGCTGTGTGATGGTGTAGTTACAGCTGATGTTCACTTGGAGGTTCAGTGTAAATCAAATGTTCATTCAGTTCCACTAAAGGGCTTTATTTAAGAACAGTTTGATTCAATCACAACAGAACAAATCACCTTCATACTTACATTATCATCATGTTATCGTTCTCCTCACAAGACAAGCAGCAGTTTTTTTTATCTAAACATCTGGACCATCTGGCTTCAGCGTGCTTTATGAAACCAACGTGAAGACCACACTGCACAGATCTGTGTGTTTAATAATAAAACTACATGATCATTGGAGGAATGTTAAATAACAAAAAGACGCTTCCTGTTTGGTGAACGAGGAGAAAGTAAATAAGCTGCGCGGGCAGTCGTCCAGTCACCAGCAGGGGGCAGAGTTCGGTGAATTCTTGCTGTCCAAAATGCCTTTAGTTTGTAAAGTAACACAATCGCTGAGTGGTGAGTCTGTTCCCCTTCCAGCTGGAGAAAAGGGCACTGTTCTACATGTGCTGGGAGTCCATGATGTCGAGGTACTTGGCGTCAATCATTCTGGGAAGCAGGCTAGTCCTGAGATAAAGAGAGAGGGAGAGAGAGAAAACATGTGATGAAGGCGATACTGTACAGGTAATCCTTCTTCACAGTAAGACCTGAGCACTTTGGGTTTAGACCATTAGACCATTCAACAGTTTAAAATTTTTCTAGAACTCCACAGACTAGACTGAGATTGTTTTCACAGACGCTAGAAGATGATGTCTGAATATATCCAGTAAAGCAGTGTTCAGTTTCTATGCTCTCTATATCTGGAACAAACTCCCAGAAAACTGCAGGTCTGCTGAAACTCTCAGCTCTTTTAAATGGAGGTTGAAGACTCACCTGTTTACAGCTGCCTTTCATTAAACAGCTTTAATAACCATTTTAAACTTTTACTCTGCACTGTAACTTTTAACTCTTTTTTATATTTTTACTTTATTTATTTCAATTAATTTCATTTGAATTACTTTTATTGGAACATATTTTCAGATTTTATAATTTCAGTGATTTTTTTAATTAATTAATTAAGTTTATTTTCTTTCCTCTGTCATGATGCTTTTTGATGTCTTACTTTGAATTGCCTTGTTGTTGAAATGTGCAACATAAATAAACTTTCCTAAAGAGTAAAATGACCGTGTAAAAATCTGAGTTTTTTCACATGAAATCCAGACGTGTCGGTCAGAGAGGGGGAAGGCTCCCTTTGGTTTAGAGAGATGTTTTCAGAGATGTTCTCAGGTGCAGGAGGAGCAGGAACACATCATCCACACATCCTGCCTCTTATTGAGGACATGTTCATACTAACACTCAGCTCCTCTGGGAAAGTTCAGACCACTTTACTCATTTCAGTTCCTTCATCGTTGTAACATTCAGGTTGGTTCCCCCTCTGACAATCTCACCTGATAGGTACGAGCAGGATCATCAACAGAGGGAAGACCATCTTCATGTAGGGCAGAGGATACATCCCAAACGCACACAGGACGATCAGCTGGATCATCTGCAGACCCGTGAAGTAGTGGACCTTCCTTTGAGGCACACGGCGGATGTAGTGTGTGGGAGGATACGAGGTCTAGACAGAGACAGATCAAATACAGTTACCATTCAAAATCTCAGCTCCTACTTAGCTAGTGTTAGCGTTAGCATTCCCTGTTTCCATACTGATCTGTTTGATCACCAGCATGCTCTTGTTGTTGATACAGACCTCTTCTCAGATATATTCATTGTTCATGTTTTCAATAGAAATCTCAACTTAGATAACATTTCAAATTATAATATACTCAACTTCCAACAACAGCAAAGTGTCATGGTTATAACTTTACAGGATTATTAGTGTTTAGTACCTGAAATAAAAGTTCTCCTAACATCTAGCACTGCTTGTGATCAGGAGATTCAAACGACGAGAGTCACATTGAGCATGAAGTGAACAAACAAATAATAATAATAATAACAATAATAACAACAATAATAATAATGATAATAACAATAATAATAACAATAACAATAACAATAATAATAACAACAATAACAATAATAATAATAATATAATAATAATAACAATAATAATAATAACAATAATAACAATAATAATAATAATATAATAATAATATAATAATAATAATAACAATAATAATAACAATAATAATAATAATAATAATAATAATAATACATTTAATTTATAACCCAAAATAATCTCAAAGTGCTCCAGAAAAACATAAGATAGAAATAAATAAAAAAATTAAGCAACAAAGGAAACTAAAAGCACAAGCAGAAGGCTGTGTTAAAAAGGTTTTTAGAGCCCTTTTTAAAAGCGTCCGCAGGCTGTGGCGCCCTCTGCTGCTCGGGGAGAGCGTTACACAGACTGGGAGCAGAGGAGCAGAATGCCCGGGCCCTTTCTGAATATCCACAGTTCAGTAGTCAGTACTTTATATAATAATATAATATAATATAATATAATATAATATAATATAATATAATATAATAATATAATAGTCACAGTTCAGTAGTCAGTACTTTATATAATAATATAATATAATATAATATAATATAATATAATATAATAATATAATATAATAGTCACAGTTCAGTAGTCAGTACTTTATATAATAATATAATATAATATAATATAATATAATATAATAATATAATATAATAGTCACAGTTCAGTAGTCAGTACTTTATATAATAATATAATATAATATAATATAATATAATATAATAATATAATATAATAGTCACAGTTCAGTAGTCAGTACTTTATATAATAATATAATATAATATAATATAATAATATAATATAATAGTCACAGTTCAGTAGTCAGTACTTTATATAATAATATAATATAATATAATATAATATAATATAATAATATAATATAATAGTCACAGTTCAGTAGTCAGTACTTTATATAATAATAATATAATATAATAATATAATATAATATAATAATATAATATAATAGTCACAGTACAGTAGTCAGTACTTTATATAATAATAATATAATATAATAATATAATATAATATAATAATATAATATAATAGTCACAGTTCAGTAGTCAGTACTTTATATAATAATAATATAATATAATAATATAATATAATATAATAATATAATATAATAGTCACAGTTCAGTAGTCAGTACTTTATATAATAATAATATAATATAATAATATAATAATATAATAATATAATATAATAGTCACAGTTCAGTAGTCAGTACTTTATATAATAATAATATAATATAATAATATAATATAATATAATAGTATAATATAATAGTCACAGTTCAGTAGTCAGTACTTTATATAATAATAATATAATATAATAATATAATAATATAATAATATAATATAATAGTCACAGTTCAGTAGTCAGTACTTTATATAATAATAATATAATATAATAATATAATAATATAATAATATAATATAATAGTCACAGTTCAGTAGTCAGTACTTTATATAATAATAATATAATATAATAATATAATAATATAATATAATATAATATAATAGTCACAGTTCAGTAGTCAGTACTTTTCAGTAGGAGTTTCAGTAGTCTGAACTCTCGTGGTCATTCAGTGGTCATTTTTTTGGTCCACCTCAGTATACTGAACATTTCAGTATGGATACTAACTTCCTGGTTTCATGCAGTATGGATCAGATGCGTGCTTTCAGGAAATGAATTGTATTTTACCACCCACAATGCAGTGCGAAATTAAACCTAAATCGTCACTTCACGTCCGCCTCCAAATCAAAACAAACGAGCGTGGATTAATTTAATCTTAATTTAAAGTCCCGACTGAAATCATTATTTTAGTTAACAACAAAAAATATAACAAATATCTGCATTATTATAAAACCTTTCCTCCTCTATTTAAATAATGATTTCACTATTTAAATGTGTCTTTATTGGTTTATTTTATATTCTGTATATTACTGTCTTTCATTTGTTCTTTCCTTTATGTACTGTTATTTAATTATTTAATCTGTCTTTTACATTGTGATATTGTTTTTTTTAAACTGACTGTATATGAGCATTACTCTTCTTGAATTTAATAAAAATTAAATAAACGGGTGAATGCGGCCGGTTCTGGAAACGTAAATGACGTCACTTCCTTACTGAATGAATCACCTCCGGTCTCCCATGGTGTGGAGTCTTCAAACCTCCCGACGTTTAAAATGTGATCTCCTTTAGGCGCTTTAATGTGGTCGTTTTCCTCATAACTCTGAGAACATCACCTTGCTGATTTATTCAGAGCTGCCTCATTTTGGACTTTAGAGGAAACACTGAAGTAAACAAACAAATCCATTACACCTGGGGGGTCCTGCCAGCTCACCTGTTCCTTCAGCAGCAGCGCCATGCGGTCCACCATCTGGTTCCCATCGAGCGACGTGGCTGCGATGTAAAGGAAGAGGCCGTAGAGGACGGGCTTTGGGATCCACTGCAGGGGGAGGGGCAGCATGAACGCAGACAAACCAATCAGGATGTTCGCCACCAGAGAGGTCAGACGCTGCTCCTTCACGCTGACGATCCTGTTCCACACAAAGGCAGAGAAATTAACTCGGGGGGGGGGGGGCGGTTAGAAGAAACCGATCTATAATATCATATTATCATTAATGTGATGAAAATGTTTTTGTATTTTTTTTTTTGTACATTTTTTAAGTTTTCTTTTTTTCTTTAAATTGTACTGTGTTGACTTTTTGTTTGCAATCTTTGCTCTTTGCTGCTGTAACAATGTAAATTTCCCATTTGTGGGATAAATAAAGGACTATCTTATCTTAAAACATTATTTCACTTCTCAGGATTGTGACCATCGGTTTTTATATCAGCACTAACACTTTTTATTCAGGATACTTTAAACATCTACTTTATTAAAGAATATATATATATTATTAAGAAGAAGAAAAAAGCCTGAGAGAAAGTGTAAATTGGGTTGAGACAGTGTAAACTAAATGTATTTTCTTTAGTTTGAAGTTGAGCTTCCAGAATAGTTTTGGAGTCGTGTCATCTGATCTGAGGGCTGGAGAGTTTTTTCTTTCAGTGCTCGGTGTGTTTGAACTCGACTCACGTCGTGTAGACGTGTCCGTTCTCGACGTGCTGTTCCACCTTGGCCAGCTGCCGGGCGTGTAGGGAGGAATGTGGGAAGGCAGCGTGCATCCATGGTAACCCCAGACAGGACATGAGGATGTTGATGAATCCAGTCAGCATTAAGTCCCAGTGGAACGCTGTTCCTTTGAGCAGCCTGGATCAGACAGGAACGAGCAAAGGTTACAATGAAAGTCTGCAGCAGCACTACCACTCTTCTCACCGCTGACCCTACCCCCCAATTCACACACACTGACCCTACCCCCCAATTCACACACACTGACCCTACCCCCAATTCACACACACTGACCCTACCCCCCAATTCACACACACTGACCCTACCCCCCAATTCACACACACTGACCCTACCCCCCAATTCACACACACTGACCCTACCCCCCAATTCACACATACTGACCCTACCCCCCAATTCACACACACTGACCCTACCCCCCAATTCACAAATACTGACCCTACCCCCCAATTCACACACACTGACCCTACCCCCCAATTCACACACACTGACCCTACCCCCCAATTCACACACACTGACCCTACCCCCCAATTCACACACACTGACCCTACCCCCCAATTCACACATACTGACCCTACCCCCAATTCACACATACTGACCCTACCCCCCAATTCACACACACTGACCCTACCCCCCAATTCACACATACTGACCCTACCCCCAATTCACAAATACTGACCCTACCCCCCAATTCACAAATACTGACCCTACCCCCCAATTCACACATACTGACCCTACCCCCCAATTCACACATACTGACCCTACCCCCCAATTCACACACACTGACCCTACCCCCCAATTCACACATACTGACCCTACCCCCCAATTCACACACACTGACCCTACCCCCCAATTCACACATACTGACCCTACCCCCCAATTCACAAATACTGACCCTACCCCCCAATTCACAAATACTGACCCTACCCCCCAATTCACAAATACTGACCCTACCCCCCAATTCACACACACTGACCCTACCCCCCAATTCACACATACTGACCCTACCCCACAATTCACACATACTGACCCTACCCCCCAATTCACACACACTGACCCTACCCCCAATTCACACACACTGACTCTACCCCACAATTCACACATACTGACCCTACCCCCAATTCACACATACTGACCCTACCCCCCAATTCACACACACTGACCCTACCCCCAATTCACACAAACTGACCCTACCCCACAATTCACACATACTGACCCTACCCCCCAATTCACACATACTGACCCTACCCCCCAATTCACACATACTGACCCTACCCCCAATTCACACATACTGACCCTACCCCCAATTCACACACACTGACCCTACCCCCCAATTCACACATACTGACCCTACCCCCCAATTCACACATACTGACCCTACCCCACAATTCACACATACTGACCCTACCCCCCAATTCACACATACTGACCCTACCCCCAATTCACACATACTGACCCTACCCCCCAATTCACAAATACTGACCCTACCCCCCAATTCACACATACTGACCCTACCCCCCAATTCACACATACTGACCCTACCCCCAATTCACACATACTGACTACTGACCCTACCCCCCAATTCACACATACTGACCCTACCCCCCAATTCACACATACTGACCCTACCCCCAATTCACACATACTGACCCTACCCCCAATTCACAAATACTGACCCTACCCCACAATTCACACATACTCTGTGTGCGCCAACGGTCCGTCAGCGCCACGGTTTTGCTCCGTCAGACGGGTCGCGCCCATTCTCACTGGATCTGTTTCTGGGACGTCAGCGCAGCGGAGCGCAACCATGACACATCACATGAGAACTACAAGATCCCGCGGGAATAAAGAGATGCAAACAACATGTTGCTATGTCTTTCTGAGGATGGTTTGATGTTCTTTCTGTTTTGACGTCATGTTGATAAAGTGATGAAAAATACAATCGCGAGTTCGTATATTGTGTTTCATTTTGAAATTGACCGGATGCTCTGTGCGTTTCCTTGTCTGACTTCCTGTCCGAGCTGTCATATTCTGTCCAGCTTGACGCGTGCCTGCAGCGTACTCCGGTGAAAATAGACTCGCTGCATATTTGAAACGGAGCAGAGACGTAGTGCCGTTGGTGACACGTGCCGGAGACGGACCGCAGCGCGCACGGAGTATGTACGTACACATACACAGTATCCAGTTATTGCACGCCTTCATGCACCACAGATCAGGACGGTCTAGCAAAGGTTTTTGTCTTACTTGTGTTCTGGAACGTGTGTGAGAGAGATGACGATGTTCTGGTCTATAAAGATGAGCAATGCAAGGAGGAAACCCAGACCGACGGCGCTCAGCGTGTTCATGCCAGACAGCCTCTCGAAGGGAGGGAAGTTGAAGATGGGCCCGTCGTGGACACTGAACACAGGAACTGAAAGGAGACAAAGATTTAAGGAAAACGTGACTAACTCAGAAAGAGTCACAGTGCAATCACAGTGTTACACAGCAGAGTAAAACCCGGAGCATTGCACTGCTCTGCTGCAACATTCAACCCAGAGTCTCTGATCCACTCTTTGTTTTCACTGCCAACAGTGAAGGGTGTCTACTGTGCCAAGGCTATGACCTGGCAACCCCCCCCCACAGGATCGTTGATGGACGGCTACCCCTGAACAACCCCCCCCCCCCCCCCCCTCTTGCTCCCTATCCCTCTTCCTGCATCTTATCCCATCTCTCACCCTATCCCTTTCCAAGCCCGGTGCAGTCTACACCTGTGAAGACTGTTTCATCATGAGCCGGGGATCCGGCCGAAGATTTCTGCCTTTTAATAAGACAGTTTTTTCTTACCACTGTAACTTTTGCTGCTTTGCTAAAGTGCTCATGATAGATAGGCCGGATCTTTGTAATAAAACAGTAAGTAAGGTCTTTTACCTGCTTTATATAACATAACAATGAGTAAGGTCTTTTACCTGCTTTATGTAACACAACAATGAGTAAGGTCTTTTACCTGCTTTATGTAACACAACAATGAGTAAGGTCTTTTACCTGCTTTATGTAACACAACAATGAGTAAGGTCTTTTACCTGCTTTATGTAACATAACAATGAGTAAGGTCTTTTACCTGCTTTATGTAACATAACAATGAGTAAGGTCTTTTACCTGCTTTTTGTAAAGTGTCTCGAGATGACACTTGTTATGAGTTGACGCTATACAAATAAAAATTGATTGATTGATTGATTGAAGTCTCAGGGGGATTCTTCTATCAGCTCTTTGATTGGAGAGTTTTGTACTCACGCTGAATGTCGAGGAACAGGTAAGAGCCGATGAAGGAGAATATCACCACGGAGATGGGCAGAGCACAGTCAGACACAACCTCTCTGACTCTGCAGTTCAGGTACGGGCTGTTGAGGAGAAAGGTCACAAATATTAAACATCGTCAAACTCTCTCTCAGAACCCTGAATCCCAGGACTCAGACAGGAAGAGTCCCTTCCATGAGTACTTCATGTTTAAAGTCTTTATATGTGATTTTTCACACTTAAATGTAGAAATCTCCTTCAGAGGAGAAGTATCTCCTCTGAAAATAACTCTGTGAGTCATGACTGTCTACAATGGGTGTAACACCCGAGTCCCACTGTCTGTGATGTTTTCAGAGTTTTCAGAGTCCTATCTTCAGTTTGTTTACATCGCCCGGACAGCCGGCTGACTCCTCCCCTCGTGTATAAAAGTTGTTTAATTGAGGGACTAGAGAAAAGAAGAATAACATACTGTACTCACTGCTTAACTGTGTTTCTAGATCACGCTCATTTCAGGTAAATTTACATGCAGTGTGAAGATACGAGCAGAATAAAGATCACTAGCATTAGCATGCTAACACAACAATGCAGCGCGGGTTGTTTTGGTTTCATGCTGGTGCTCAAGGGCGACATCTGCTGGATCAAAACATCACATATAAAGAGTTTAAGGAGAAAACTTCTTGTGTTGCTGGGATCTCCTGAGAATTGAGAAGAAGATAAAAAACCAAAAGAGATCTCGTTGCTCTGACAATTCGACCACATTTCCACTAGGAGACGTAATTAAATGTGACGGGCCGGCGGAGGTTAATGACGTAATGACGCGCATCTAAAAAACTTTCCCCTGTGCCTTCTTACCGGTGAAATAATCCTGATCACCACAAGGTTGGGATTGAAATAAAAAAAATATAGAATACCAGACTACAAGTAAGAAAAGTGAAACCATCAGCTTCCTGTCCACTCAGAAATCAACATCAACATAAATATGAAATTAATTGTTACATTTATGAAAGATATACAAAATATTTTAAACATACAAATGTACAACTGCACAAAGCATCCTTAAGTGAATGAAATATGTTGAATAAAACATCATCTGATAAAAAAGTCTCTTATCTTTTTATCTCTTTCATGATCTGTGTCACTTTACGATCATCGTTAATGTCACTTTAAATGTTGCGGCCGCAAGGAATTGTGGGGCGGCATATCTCATCTCCTTTCCTAAAGGATGGTCCAGTGTATCCTAAAGGAGGTTATAAAGGAAGCATTGACCCACCTTTCCTTAACTTTTAGAGAATTCAAACGGCTCTTATCACGGCCGCTACTTAAATGCTTCCGGGTCATTTCTAATAATAATAATTTATACTTTATTGATCCCGCGAGGGGAAATTCGTTTTTACACTCTGTCTAGTTAACATGCTACACAAACATAGGCCGAAATACACACACATGCACACACAGGATCCTATGGACATGCACTAATGGAGAGGTCTCAGAGTGAGGGGGCTGCCCACAGCAGGCGCTCCTGAGCTGGTGAGGGGGGTTAGGTGCCTTGCTCAAGGGCACCTCGGCAGTGCTCAAGAAGTGGACTGGCACCTTTCCAGCTACCACACCAATTTCCGGACTTGGTCCGTGCCGGGACCTGAACCGGTGACCCTCCGATTCCCAAACCAAGTCCCTACAGACTGAGCTACTGCCGCCCACACTTCACTTTCACTCTGGTTGCATCAAAATACTTTTTATGGACGTTTTTTTTAAATATGAAACTTTTGGTATTTATTAGAAATTGGGATCTCTTATTTAACAGAGAATCCTGTGGGGCTGTTTGTCTGCATCGTGAGTTTGTAATGACCGACTTTCTTGTTTTGTTTTAACTCAAATGTACAGAGAATCAAAGAGTTTTCATTGCAGGGTCATGCAAACAGCTCAGGCTGGTGGACTAACCTTCTCTTGATGATGTAGAGGGCGTAACCGAACCACAAAGTCCCCAACATGAGCAGCAGACAGAGGACGGGTCTTTCTCTGGTGCACACCACCAGAGTCTCGGGCAGGAAGACATTAACATGACTCTCTAAATGTCCCAGCACCGACGCCGTCTCGTTTAGAGGCTTGATTTTGTTCTCAGTTTGGTTGTTTGCCTTCTCCAGGATCTCAGCGATCTGCTGGAGCACCACCGTGCTGTTGGTGGTGGTCAGCACGGGTCCGTGGTAGTAGTGCTGAAAAACTGGAACGGGAGGAGACAGAAAGATAACACAACTCCACAAGGCCTGATAGAGCCAATCAAAAAACACCTTTACACATCAAGTCACTTTATATGTAGAATTTGTAGATATGTGGGGGCCCTGGTAGCAGAGTAGTTATTCCCTATGGACTGAAATCAATAATCATTCAAAAGCAAACACAACCATCTGCTCCACGCTGGATCGGTTACACTTTACACTTCTCTGATAGAGAGAGAGAGAGAGAGAGACAGAGAGAGAGACAGAGACAGAGAGAGAGAGAGAGAGAGAGAGAGAGAGAGAGAAAGAGAGAGAGAGATAAAGAGAGAGAGACAGAGAGAGAGAGAGAGAGAGAGACAGAGAGAGAGAGAGAGAGAGAGAGAGAGAGAGAGAGAGAAAGAGAGAGAGAGATAAAGAGAGAGAGACAGAGAGAGAGAGAGAGAGAGACAGAGAGAGAGAGAGAGAGAGACAGAGACAGAGACAGAGAGAGAGAGATAAAGAGAGAGAGACAGAGAGAGAGAGAGAGACAGAGAGAGAGAGAGAGACAGAGAGAGAGAGAGACAGAGAGAGAGAGAGACAGAGAGAGAGAGACAGAGAGAGAGAGA
>NC_083621.1:832771-836373 GCF_963584025.1 Labrus mixtus | reverse complement strand
AGTCTGAATGAAAATGTATATATATTATGTCATAAACAGCTTACCCATGTGGAAGAGAAGGTGGTTGTCCTTTAAAATCAATGAAGTGTCCATTTGACATGTCACTCCTAAAGGACTGACAGCTGGGTCCAGGTCCAGATCCAGATCCAGATCCAGGTCCAGGTCCAGGTCCAGCAGTTGGTTGTCTTTTCTTGCTGTTAAACACAGAGGAAGACCAGGATGTTAATACTCTCATGTCTCAGGAAAAAGGAGCAGAGATGAAAACACCAAAGTTTAATGATCTGGTTATTTTACATTTAGTGGAATTTAGATCAAATGAATATCTCACCTCAGAGCATTCGAGAACTGTTGTCCTAAAACTTCAACACAGCCATCCGTCGACACATCACCTTTAATGGACTTAATGCCTGGTGCAGGCACAGATCCAGGGGGATGGGGCCGTTTCTGTGGGCTTCAACATAAAACAAACAGCTTGGAGTGTGAGTATGAATCTCGATGCTGAAGTGATGTTAGTGTTTAGGCGTATCGGGCTGTCAGCGTTAACGACCTCTTTAATGGAGCAGGTCCATAGCTGTAGTAAGGCAATGCAGGAAGTACTTTACCCCTGACTTAGGCCTAGTCCACATGTAGGCGGCTATTTTTAAATGTAGCTTTTTCTGTGCGTTTTGATCTTTAGAATACAAACTGCATGTTAGGATCCTGAAAACGTACCTTTCATCAATCAATCAATCAATCGATCTTTATTTGTAGAGCGCCAATTCACAACAACCACTACTACTTCCTGTTTCTATTGGCTTTCCCACAGAGCAGGTAGGTAGATTGCAGGCAACATTTTTTTCCCCTGGCAACCAATTCGACTATAAAGTCACGTCGCCCGCCTCTTCTGGTCACCTCTTTTATTTAAAGTTTACTTTTTGGGGGGCTTTTATAGACCATTATTGTAGAGACAGGATAGTGGATCGAGTCAGAAATCAAGGAAGAGAGAGAACGAGAGAGAGAGAGAGCGAGACAGAGAGAGAGAGAAAAGAGATATTAAACCCGAGCCTCCCGCGTCAAGGACTACAGCCTCCGTACACGGGGTACGACCTCTAACCACTAGGCCACCAGTGCCCCAAATTCAGCTGTTGTCCAGAATCTGGTTTATTTTTGTCAAACAGTAAAATGAGGATTATAAGAGGAAGCGGTCAAAGTTCACTGTCTTGCTTCAGTTCCAGCCTCTGTTTTACTGGACTTTTAAAAACCTTGAACTCTAGAGCTGTGCATCTTCACTGGTCTTACGATTCGATTCCATTACGATTATCCAGTCAACAATTCGATATCATGATGCATCACGATTCATCCTCAATTTTCTATATTACTGCACATGACTACTTTTTCATAAACAGAGACAAACAGTCTTAGAAATATGAACTCCTTTTGTAAAATTTAAAAAGTGCTTCAGACAACAATGTCATTATCAATATCTTTACATTGTAAGTTAAAATTAATACATTATAGAGGTAGCTTACAGTATAGGTAATAAGTTTAGTTTATTAGATGACAGTATTATGTTTTTAAGTCTCTGTGTGTTCTCTTCTCAGGACGTTGTAGTCTTTAGCTGTGAGCTTTGTTCAGGGTTAGTTTTGTTTCTTTTTATTTCAGACGAGTTGTGTTAAGTTGCTACTGCTGTAAACATCCCATTTCCTGATATGCATGTTTCACATTAAAAGTACTACAACTGCAGATAGGCAGGGGACTTTTATTGTGAAGAACTTGTCGGAAGTAGAAAGTGTTTATCATCTTTAGCGGAGGTGCACTTAGCGGTGATACTGTCGGGAGTCTACTGTGTTTACAGCCGCTCACTTTATCCCGAGTCACCGCCACAGCCCCCTTCTTTTAGTTATCCTGGACTTAAGACAGCGAGGCATCAGTTTAAACACACCTTTACCTGTGATGAAGATGCTAACCCGAGCTGCGGTCGGTTAAAGAGACACAAGCCGTTTCAGCCTGCAGCGGAGCACTGTGGTCTGAACCTGCAGGACCAGCTGACTCTGCTCATAAAGTCAGCAAGACCAGGACCGGGACTCAATTTATGTTGTTTTCTGTCACAAATCCCTCTGTTAGCCTACGTTACTTTCATTACACACCACCGTGTGTGTTTAGGTAAAACAAACTCACTCAACGCTTTTACCTGGTGAAGTGAGCCGCCCCTAAATCTGAAGTGCTCACGTATTCTGATCTTTATGGTAAATGCTCCGGACTCCAGAGCGAGCAGGAGTAACAGACAGAGAGAGCGATGACGTGATAAATGTCTAGGTCTTACCATAAAACTGACTATGAGATACACGTGTATGAAACGGGAGTAAACAGAATACTGTTCAGGGAATAGCTTCAGAGGTCGGGGAAGTTAGTTTGAGAATAATACTGCGAGTCTGCGGTAACTTCCGTTTTTCAAAATAAGGTGTTCACAATTAAAAAAAAAAAAAACAGTTTTCTTGGAGAAAACAATAATTATATATATTTTCTTCCATAAGTACACAATGATTCTGATATGGTTGGACTAAGTACTTCTTAGACTACATGCACAGGTACTATGAAGTACTTTTACTGTGTACTTTTTGAGAAATCCACTGTCAAAGTTCTTTATAAATCACTATAATGAGTCTTTTTTCTGACTTTGATGTTGAGCTGTGCAGTTGTGCAGATATGTGATTGATGATTTGCAGTCTAAAACAGAGCGCAATGTAAACAGAAAATATACAAGTCCAGTGAGCGTTAATGTAACGCATCAAATCAGTTTCAGCCTTCACATTACTGTCATGTACTGAGCTCAACTGTACTTTTGACACAAACCAGCAGCACTTCTATACAGAGATGTTCCTAAATTAAAATTTGGTCTCAAAGGCTGAATGTGTGACATTTTACACATACTGTAAATATAGCAGAAATCCAGTATATCCTCTGTAAATATCTCTGTGAGTCATGACTGTCTACAATGAGTCCCCCTGTCTGTGATGTTGTCTGAGCCGTATCTACACCGTGTTTACATGGACGGGACGGGACGGCCGGCCGGATCATCCCCTTGCTTTTGTTGTTTGTAAGTGAGGGACTATAGAAAAGAAGAATAACATACTGTACTCACTGCTTAACTGTGTTTCTAGATCACGCTCATTTCAGGTAAATTTACATGCAGTGTGAAGATACGAGCAGAATAAAGATCGCTAGCATTAGCATGCTAACACAACAATGCAGCGCGAGTTGTTTTGGTTTCATGCTGGTGCTTAAGGGCGACATCTACTGGATCAAAAAATCACATATTCTTCCTTTAACGTATCATAAACATAAGCAATGTCATAAAAAAATCATACCTTTTAGAATACACATGCTGAAAAGAGTCAAACACATTAAATTCTGCTATTCTAAAATCATTTATTTTTGAATAGTTAAGGACGAGACCTCTCGTTTAGTATTCATGAAGGATTTGGAGGGCCAAGGTCTTTGTTAGTGAGAGATGGATCCTTTACTGTCACTGCAGATCACTACACAATGAAGTTCAGTCCAGCCTCAAACCCTTCATACTTTAACAAAATATTTTTAAATAATTCAAAGATATAGAAAGTAAG
>NC_083621.1:752771-827771 GCF_963584025.1 Labrus mixtus | reverse complement strand
TCTGACGTTACACTGCTCGAGTTTAGTTCAATAAAGTCTCCGACCTCATGAACTGACCCGAGACAAACTCTATTTCATGGAGGGGATTTTCTGAAACTCCTCATCCTGAAGCAAAAAACAACAAGGACGGTGTTGATCCGTCTGTCTGTATGGAAGCCCGTTAGTGACAGGAGAAAAAAAAAGAAAACTTTGATTTGCATTAAAACTGCTCACATTGAGTCAAATCTCATAATTATGACTTTTTATGAAATGATAATGACTTTTTATTCTCAGAATTTTGACTTTTTTTCTTGTTGTTGAAACTCAAAATTAGATTTTCATTTGCTTCACTACATCATTGATTAAAATAAACTAAAAACTAAAACCCTTGCTGGTACACCATAAAATGTATAGTTTAAAAATGTTTAAACTATAAATGTATTTTGTTAAAGGCTTTAAATGTGATTTTTTTTGATCCAGCAGATGTCGCCCTTGAGCACCAGCATGAAACCAAAACAACTCGCGCTGCATTGTTGTGTTAGCATGCTAATGCTAGCGATCTTTATTATGCTCGTATCTTCACACTGCATGTAAATTTACCTGAAATGAGCGTGATCTAGAAACACAGTTAAGCAGTGAGTACAGTATGTTATTCTTCTTTTCTCTAGTCCCTCAATTAAACAACTTTTATACACGAGGGGAGGAGTCAGCCGGCCGTCCGGGCGATGTAAACAAACTGAAGATAGGACTACTATAAAAATAAAAACATTTTCTCAAAGTTTATAAAATGAATTACTTGGAAAGTATAAATGTAGCCTAATTCTATCGTTGCAAAGTACATAGTACATTATTACAGAGTATTAATATATGCTTATCAACGTTAAGATAATGAGGGGGGTCCTTGGAAAGATTTCTCACCTGAAAGGGGTCCATGGTCTAAAAAAAGTTTGAGAACCCCTGCTCTATTTTATTCTTACATTGGAGCTTAGCCCTCTTGATTTCATATCTTAGCTTCTGCTTTCTCCACAACCCCGCCATGCAGGTGTCATGTTTCCTGAGCAGTGATATGTGTGTGTTATAGTTGAGGATTATCAGGGCAAAAGAATTAAAGTGTCAGAGGAAATGACGTACAGTTTGTTGCCTTCATCTCTACATTGTGAAGAGCTTTCAAAATAATTGTGTTCTGAGTACAACAATAATTATTTCATAATAATGAACTAAATAAATAAATAAAAAATGAAGCTAAAAATGAATATAATAGTAAAAGTTATTCACATTTATATTGAATTATAAGTTTATATTTGTATTTCTTCTGCAAAGCATGAACATTGAATACGGTTTCCTGAGGCTACAGGAACACAACATCAACAGTAATGACTTTATAATAATGAATCTGAATAAAAGCAGAATGAAGCTTAAAAAAATGAAATCATATGTTGTTATGTATCATCATAAAGAACAGAATAATTAAACAATAAAATTATATTTATTTATAGGTATAGTTGTAGTTCTTGCGCTCATCCAGCAGATGGTGCTGTACATCCATCTTCACGAGGGCTAAACCCTTTAGTTGTGTTTAGTGTGCTTCGATACTCTATTAGATACTCTATTAATACTTTAAGGAAATTAAACCGTTACAGCAGCAACTGCAATCACATTCAAGACACCACACAAAACAAACAAATACCATTTAGGCACATAAAACAAGACGTAAAACTACCAAGAATACTAAGATCAGTTTTAAAACTAGACTAAATTTCATAGTTACAAATAAAATAAAATAGTGTACAAAATTATTTCACAAATTTCAGATTGGTTTCTGCATTAGGTCTGACCTGGGGGGGTGGGCTGGTTTCAATTACCAAATTACAATCATGATCATCTTCAAGCTCTGTTGTTGAAGCAGTGCTAAATTTATTGGAGGAGAGCGTCTTAGATTAATGTGAGAACTTAAATGATCTCTTCATAACCTGACCTGCGTACAGCTGTCATGTGTTGGGTGGCTGAGAAGTTTAGAATGTTAAACCTAAGTGTGGAACTTGCACAATACAGTCATTGGCCAGTACAATAGGATCTGATATTGTTCAACCTGACACAGCCAGGCATCCCAAGGACAACCGGCCCCAGGTTAGACGAATAATACACCACTGGACGGTAATGTGATCCATGCTTTTGCACCAAAAACACCAGAAGCAAATCCTTCCTTCTCACAGCTGTGTGTAGTCCGGCAGCCCCACGCGGGAGCTGAGATAAGAGCACTCTTAAGATCTCGGAAGGCTGAGGACATGTTTTAATTCCATTGCACAACAGAGGGTGCAGCATGTCCAGTGGAAGACCTCAACACAGAGTCCGTTCCAGCATACTCAAAAATCCAATGACGACAGTAATTTGTCATTCCCAGAAAAGATATCAGTTCTTTCTTCGTCCCTGGGGGGGGACATGTTTGCAAGGAGGTTGACTCTCTCAGGGAACAGCAGCCGCTGTCCCTCGCGTAACACATGTCCCAGGTATTTAACCTGAGGCTGACAGTACTGCACTTTGGTCAGAGAAGCTCTGTGACCACACTCAGCCAGTCTTTCCATCAGCAACACAGAGTCAATTTGGCAGGCTTCCCTCGAAGGTGAAACGATCAACAAATCATCAGCATACTGCAACAAGGTACTTCCACCAGATAGTTCCAAATCATGCAAATCACACCTGACACAAAGCGCATAAATTAACCAGTGATTCCGAAAATCCCAGTGGAAGCCTGGTCCATGTCAGCTTTCAGCCTTTGAATTTAAAACAAACAGATACTGGCTATCTGGATGCAGAGGAATGGAGGAAAATCTCAATTTACATCAATGACATTTGAATCTGCAGGCATTGCTGCCAGAATGGAAATTTACATCCGACAAAATCGGAACTGAAGGCACAACAATGTTATTTATAGCTTTGAGACCTGCACACACCTCAATTCATCAGGGCAGCCTGGCTTCGGGTTTGGCAAAATGGGAGTGTTACATGGGCTGATAGTTTCAACCATCAAACCTTTATCAAAAGGGATGGAACTACAGCATCGAGTCCTGTAATTGATTTCTTTGAGGCAGAATGTATTGCCTAATATTTGATAGTTTCGCATAAGCTTTGAGTTTAACACTATGAGACAGTGTTTCAGATTCTCTGAAAATTCCAGAAAACCAACATAATTTAACTTTTAAACAAAAGTAAATCAAAACTTTCTATCTTAACAAAAAAGTCCAATCATAAAAAGTAAAAACTGGTACGTACTGGGAAACACTGACACAGACATACAACATCTAACATCTGACAACTAACTCACAACAAGCGGGAAAGAACACTGAGACTAAATAGCCACGGGGTAAACAAACACAGGGAAAGACAATGAGGGCAATCAAGACTGGAGGGAAAACACACAGAAATGAAGAAAATACAAGCTAAGAAACACTTGGACAAGAACTACAATATGAATCACAAAACACTGAAGACACAGAGAACTCAAGAATTCAACAATACTCCCTACAAAAGAGAAACTTTCCAAAATAAAAACATGAAATACAAAAGCCGAAAGACTAAACTAGGAACTTTAAGACAAAAAATGTAATTTAACCAAGCAACACTAGGATAGATAGGCTTCAAAACAAGGAAACCTAAACTCTGTCATATACTAAAATATATACCAAAATAAAAATGAAATAAGACCAAATCATAACAATCTGTGTTAACACTAGCACTGTCTGTCTGTTCAGAGCCTCTCTCGCTCTCTCTGTTTGAGTGAGAATGCTTCACTTCCGGGTGCTCTGTGTGTCTGTGAGAGTAACTCCACCTCTTTCTTACTGAGTGTCTGTGACTGTCAGCCTGTCCTGTTCTCTCTAACTCTCTCTTTTCTGACGAATAATCCCAGCTTGGATTACCGTGACATTGATTGACATTAGCAATCTCTAATTTAATGTTTTGTCATTCAAAAGACCCATGATATGTCCATTCTAACTTTGTCCATTCACACATGAGAGATGACAAGGGAGAAACGTACTTCCAACCTTTCTCTCTTCCTACAACTCCTGCAGGCATATCAGCAGGGTATATCTGACTGAAATGAGATGTTTCATGTGTGATAAAATCATCTCTTGTCTGTATGTTGGAGAGTGTTCCACCTAAGGGTGATGTGCTTTTATCTGTAGCAGCATTGTGCGTGTGTGGATGTTCTGTGTGTTTTTGTTTATCTTTATTTTTAACATGTTTGTTTTGAGATTCAGTTTTATTCTCTGTTGTGGACTGATGATTCCCCATCGTGCATAAAGCAATTATAGCACTAAACAAAACCAGGAGCAGCAGGCAAAATTTCAGCTTTGCATGTTCAGAACAATGTATATGTTTTTTATAAAAAAACGTAGTAATCACTACCAGAGGTAATCACTACCAGAGGTAATCACTACCAGAGGTAATCACTACCAGAGGTAATCACTGCCAGAGGTAATCACTACCAGAGGTAATCACTACCAGAGGTAATCACTGCCAGAGGTAATCACTACCAGAGGTAATCACTACCAGAGGTAATCACTGCCAGAGGTAATCACTTCACTGTGCACACAACTGTTATGGCTCTGATGTCCCTATGACGACAGAGTCTTACGTCCTGCCGGACACAGATTTCACCTACTGGTCTTACCTATATCGACATTAGAGAACAGTGAATAAACCTACTGACATCTGTACATTGTAATCTAAATAACTACAGAAATTCCACCACATTAAGATTTAGTTTGATTTAATTTTCTGGTCCAGGTTCTCCGGGGGAACGTCATCGACTTTGTGGAGGAGGAGCTCAATAAGTTTCAGGAGGATCTGCGTAACCCAGAAATGTTTGAGAGTCCGAGGGGTGTCGAGGATGAAGGGATCAGCAGAGAGGCATTTCGAGAGATCACAGTGGACTTCCTGAGGAGAATGAATCAGGATGTGCTGGCCGACCTGCTGCAGAGGAGTAAGAGGATTTCTGAAAAGATTTTAGATGCTGGATTAATGATGTTTAGAGGTATAGGCAGAAGTGTTTCCTGCAGGAAATTCACCAGGAGGATTTAAATCAATTAATTTTTTGTTTCTGAAACTGTAGTTAAAGCAGAGGGTGCATGTTGGTAAGTCGTCCGCCTCGACTGTAAAGCGCCGCGGGAAATGCTGGTATGAAACGTGTCACATGTCATTTTCAGATTGGGTTTCCACCAAAGAGCCGTAACTTAGCTCAACTGTGATCCCGTCTTTGTGTGTTCATATTGATTCTGTGACGGCGTGATATTGGTGGCCCAGTCTTTGAACTGTGAATTCACATTCACATTACTGTTAGTACCTGTGAAGACGGTACAAGGGGGATACCTCGTACCCCCATAACGCCTCCCCAACATTCAGATTGAAGGTGAAGTGTCACAGGGACGTAAACATCGGCCTTGAAATGGCGGTCTGAACAGGGTTGATGTTCGCTTTCTTCTGGGGAGTCTAACTGTCATATTCTTTATGAATAACTTATTGGTCTTATTTGTTGTTTCTTCATTCAGGTAGCCCTTCTTCAGTTTGCAAACAGAAACTCAAATCCAACCTGAAGGAGAAGTTCCAGTGTGTGTTTGAGGGGATTGCTAAAGCAGGAAACCCAACCCTTCTAAACCAGATCTACACAGAGCTCTACATCACAGAGGGAGGGACTGGAGAGGTCAATGATGAACACGAGGTCAGACAGATTGAAACAGCATCCAGGAAACCACACAGACCAGAAACAACCATCAGACAAGAAGACATCTTTAAAGCCTCACCTGGAAGAGATGAACCAATCAGAACAGTGATGACAAAGGGAGTGGCTGGCATCGGGAAAACAGTCTTAACACAGAAGTTCACTCTGGACTGGGCTGAAGACAAAGCCAACCAGGACATACAGTTCACATTTCCATTCACTTTCAGAGAGCTGAATGTGCTGAAAGAGAAAAAGTTCAGCTTGGTGGAACTTGTTCATCACTTCTTTAATGAAACCAAAGAAGCAGGAATCTGCAGGTTTGAAGAGTTCCAGGTTGTGTTCATCTTTGACGGTCTGGATGAGTGTCGACTTCCTCTGGACTTCCACAACACAAAAATCCTGACTGACGTTACCAAGTCCACCTCAGTGGATGTGCTGCTGACAAACCTCATCAGGGGGAACCTGCTTCCCTCTGCTTGCCTCTGGATAACCACACGACCTGGAGCAGCCAATCAGATCCCTCCTGAGTGTGTTGACATGGTGACAGAGGTCAGAGGGTTCACTGACCCACAGAAGGAAGAGTACTTCAGGAAGAGGTTCAGAGATGAGGATCAAGCCAACAGAATCATCTCCCACATCAAGACATCCAGAAGCCTCCACATCATGTGCCACATCCCAGTCTTCTGCTGGATCACTGCTACAGTTCTGGAGGATGTGCTGAAGACCAGAGAGGGAGGAGAGCTGCCCAAGACCCTGACTGAGATGTACATCCACTTCCTGGTGGTTCAGTCCAAACTGAAGAACATCAAGTATGATGGAGGAGCTGAGACAGATCCACACTGGAGTCCAGAGAGCAGGAAGATGATTGAGTCTCTGGGAAAACTGGCTTTTGAGCAGCTGCAGAAAGGAAACCTGATCTTCTATGACTCAGACCTGACAGAGTGTGGCATCGATATCAGAGCAGCCTCAGTGTACTCAGGAGTGTTCACACAGATCTTTAAAGAGGAGAGAGGACTGTACCAGGACAAGGTGTTCTGCTTCATCCATCTGAGTGTTCAGGAGTTTCTGGCTGCTCTTCATGTCCATCTGACCTTCATCAACTCTGGAGTCAATCTGATGTCAGAAGAGTCTTTGACCTCCCAGGAGTGTGAAACAGGAAATGGAGAAACTTCAGTGACACACTTCTACCAGAGTGCTGTTGACAAATCCTTACAGAGTCTGAATGGACACCTGGACTTGTTCCTCCGCTTCCTCCTGGGCCTTTCAATGCCAACCAGTCAGACTCTCTTGCGAGGCCTTCTGACATCGACAGGAGGTTCACAGACCAATCAGGAAACAGTCGAGTACATCGAGGAGAAGATCAGTAAGAATCTGTCTGCAGAGAAAAGCATCAATCTGTTCCACTGTCTGAATGAACTGAATGATCGTTCTCTGGTGGAGCAGGTCCAACAGTACCTGAATTCAGGAATTCCCTCCGAAGATGAAATGTCTCCTGCTGAGTGGTCAGCTCTGGTCTTCATCTTACTGTCATCACAAACCGATCTGGCCGTGTTTGACCTGAAGAAATACTCTGCTTCAGAGGAGGAGGAGACTCTTCTGAGGTTGCTGCCTGTGATCAAAGTCTCCCAGAAAGTTCTGTAAGTTTATTCATCTATAAATGATCTGCTATTTTCAACAGAAAACAAACTAGTCTACCACTTGTGAAAAAACTCGGGCTGGCAGCATTAACGCGTTAATCCGGATGCAATTAGGGTCCAAATTGAAAGCATCAATTTAATTAAATCACATTAATCTCATGTTATTTTGTCCCTTCAGGCTCTCCGTAGATACTCGTCCTCAGTGTCTCCCTGTAGTCTCAGTGATGTAAAAGGACACTGCTGCATCTTTGAACGTCTCATTTCACTTTAACAAACTCTCAGACAGCTCAGCTGACGAGTCCAAAGTAATATCCACCTTATGACATCACACGTTGACCTTATGACATCACACAGCCCGCCCGATTTATCGGCCAGTCGATAATATCGGCCGATATTAGCATGTCCAGTGACTATCAGTATCGGCTAATTTTATCTCCGATATGCGCCGATATTACTCGATTTCTTCACCATTCAAATAGCATTTCATTTGAGTTTCATTGTATTACACGAGCAGTTCTCTGTCACCAGCAGAGGGCGCTATATGGATTACAATAAGCATCATCACTCTGCAGAGTGTCGAGCGGTGATGCACGTACATGCTCAGTTACTTTCCACCTGAGTGACCTTCTTGTCTTCATTATGAATCTTTTTAAAGTGTTTGATAACTGAGGGATCAACACATTAAATGTGTGTATCTATATCTACAGATCGAACAGATCTAAGAAAGATATCAGCCGATATATCGGTATCTGATTTTTTCTCTTCCTAATATCGGGTTCTAATTAGTATAAGTGACTGACTTTAAAATGCTCGACCATTGAACCTCTAGCTGGTGTGAACATTCAAACACACGGATCTAAGAGCCGTGGATCCATTTCTTGAGTACAAGCAAAAAGTGGATGGATGGATGACGGATGATTTTCTGGTAGAAATAAATCAACACATTTTCATGTAGACTTAAAGAAAGATAAATAAAGCAGAGAACAGGAACAAACGTACATTACCTAAGCATCCAGGAAGACAACAGGGAATGTAAGCTTCACAGGATCAGGCTAAATCAGAACTTACAGCCATGAACAAACTGAATTTGCAGAGCAGTGGAAACATGGTTGCAGACATAGCGGGTGACATGCCCACATGTAAGGATCACCTGTTTCTTATATTTGGTCATGACACTGAGTGACTCCACCTACTTCTCTCTCAGGGAAGCTGCAGGCTTGAGATTTATAACATATATATTTATAACTTGTTTTCATACTGTTTTCTCCCCCAGGCTGAGTAGCTGTAACCTCTCAGAGAGAAGCTGTGAAGCTCTGTCCTCAGTCCTCAGCTCCAAGTCCTGCAGTCTGAGAGAGCTGGACCTGAACAACAACAACCTGCAGGATTCAGGAGTGCAGCTGCTTTCTGATGGACTGGAAAGCTCACATGGCAGACTGGAAACTCTTAGGTCGGGTTCTAGCTGTTTGAAAATGATCAATCTGACATCTTTTTATGACTTCACATTGTATTAATTTGAATCTACCTGTGGATGTCTCCCTTCAGGCTGAGTCACTGTGGTCTGTCAAAGAAGAGCTGTGAAGCTCTGTCCTCAGTCCTCAGCTCCAAGTCCTGCAGTCTGAGAGAGCTGGACCTGAGTAACAACAACCTGCAGGATTCAGGAGTGCAGCTGTTGTCTACAACACTACAGAGTCCACACTGCAGACTGGAAACTCTCAGGTCGACATTCATGGTCCCATTTCATTGATGACACTTGCAGTAGTTATAGAGTCAGGATAATCCTTTCTATGGAGGTGAAATCTGATAACCTCCCACATGTGATGTTTTTGTGTCTGCAGACTGTCAGGCTGTCTGATCACAGAGAAAGGCTGCAGATCTCTGGCCTCAGCTCTGACCTCAAACCCCTCCCATCTGAAGGAGCTGGACCTGAGCTACAATCATCCTGGAATCACAGGATTAACGCTGTTGACCGGTCTACAGGATTCACAATCAAAGCTGGACACTCTCAGGTATGATGAGATCTTTGTCTGTCTGGGTCATTGTGGATGTGAGTCACACACGGGGGTAAAACACTGAACTATGAGCGTTTAGTTTTAGAAGTTATGAGTAAAAATATAAACAAACATTATTATGATTATTAGAAAGGTACAGTTCATGCATGAGCACAAACACAGGCCGAAACATGGACAGCCTTCATTAATGAGAAATCGCAGAGTGTTCTGACAATAAGACTCTATGGGTCTGATTTACTAAAGGTTTGCGTTTCTTAAAACTTGTGCAAACTTGATACCACCAGCAAACAAATGTGCTGTCTGATCTGCTAACAGCGTGCAGTGAGGATTGCGTCTTTATGAGCAAAACAACACGCATTGTCCATTTAGTACGTTTGCCTTAATGAATATGCAATATGTGACGGTGTCTGAATTTAACACCTTTGAAAAGAAAGTGTTAATCGACCAGTGTTACACACAACAGGCTGCTGTTAGGAGGAGACATAGGCACAATCAAAGAAGGCATACAGATCGTGTTATTCCCCACACATGTTAATAAGTTTGGAATGACAGCAGGAAACACCATGATTAAACTATTGTTGCCTATTTGAACAAAACTGAACATTCACAGCTTCTGCATTCTAAAGAATTTCAACATTGATATTTATGTCGTCCTATTTCCCTCTTTTCACCAACATTTTATTTTAAACTGGGGATTTCCTTTTTCCTGGGTTGCGCGTCCCTCCCCAGCTCGCCCCCTCTGGTGCGCTCCTCTCCATAAAGCGCTCGTCTACAGCTCGCTGTAAGACGCTGTAAGACGCTTGGATTGGGGGACCTCACCACTGCTTGTACCCCCGTCTTCGATACCTCTTTCCAGAGCCTTTATGTCCGATCAGGCACAGCGCTGGCCAGCTGTCAGGAGCACAACAATGTGCTGAGTGTCGCTCCTGAGCGCCACAGAGGACACAGCTCGCACCTCCTGCACAATGTATGACAATTCATTCAAAAGATGAAGAAAAGAGAGGCCCTGTTTAATGCCGAGGTTTTCTTATAATCCAAATGTTCTTTTTGTAATATTCAGATGTATGTGCTATAACTCGTTCATTTGCCTCTTCCACTGATACTTGTTTTGCGCTTGCAGTCGTCCTGTTTTCATTCCAAACTCTTCACGACGTATATCAGTTGCTCTTATGTACTTCTGTTGTAAAGATAAGTTTGACCAACTTCCCTTACACCGTGCTCAGGCCCGGCTCGTCCTGGAGCAGTGTGAGTGAAGGCCAGCGGGGAAATGGGGAGGGGGAGACAATCATGCTTAAGAATGGACAACTTTGCCCTTAGAGATTCAGTTTTACGTTACAATCAAACCCTGACTGTATAATCAGACTGACTGTTCATAAAAAAATGTTAACCTGGCTACGTGACCATCAAGAAGACGCTTCAGCCGCGCTCTCCTCGACTGCTCGACTCCTCGTCTTTACAAAGTTACAGATGATGCACACATTCTGAAGTCAGTGTCTAATGAGAGGAGGGAGAAGCGGGCTGGTTGAATATATTTAATATGAGTGATGTAATGTCCATGTTCTGTGGTCACAGAGGATGTGTTAATCTGCCCCCCCCCCCTCTCTTTCAGGTTGGAGCCTGCTGGAGTCCAGTGGTTGACACCAGGTTTGATGAAGTGTGAGTGTTTTTTTAATATTTGTCACATATTCACAGCGTATTTAAAATGAGTCACTACAGCTGTTTGAATATTAAATGATTGTTAATAAACTCCTGATTACATCACACTTATACTATAATCATTGACACTGGAGCCATAGCTTGGTATTATCTGCTGTGTTGTTGTTGCTCTGTCTCGACCCATCTCTCATCTATCCCACTTTCTCGGTTCATCCGGTCACGTCAGCTGCTTGTTCACCAATGAGCTCAGTTCGGCTCGACGTTTCTGTCGGTTGAGAAGAACGTGTTTCCTTACAACGCTGCAGAGCGCTCGCTCTTGGTGGATTGATGTTTGTACGGTCTAAACCTGGGGCCCGTTTCAGGAAGGAGGTTCTACAAACTCTGAGGCCCCGTTTACACGACAACAATCATAATAACACGTTAACCTTTCGTTGCCTTTTGGCTGTGTGGTTACACGACAACGCCATTTTGGGTGTGCAAACGGTTTTTTTTTAAACAGCAGCTTCTCCGTCGATGTGTAGACTGGAAAAACGCTGTTTCTCTAAAAACGTAGACTTAACCCACATCCAGTCGATAGTCATGACCGAGTAGGTGGACTACAACAACAATGGCCGACGAGTTCTGTTTGTCAGAATGTCGACTGTCACGTCTCCCAGTCGACATTTTATTAAAGACAGAATTTTCAACTTTTTGATCCAGTAGATGTCGTCCTTGAGCTCCAGCATGAAACCAAAACAAACTGCTGTTAGGCCACGCCTCCTCCATACTGAAGCCTCCGCTCTCCTCCAGAGACACACCTCCAACCCCCCTCCACTCGTGTTCACACGCAGGAGTTATCAATCAGAACTCACCTCAAATAATACGAGACAACTGAAGTCCACCTCCGTCTGTGGGAGCTTTTCTGTTGAAAGTTGTGAACGCTCCGCCCTGATTTGTGAGCACAGAAAGCGTGAGCTGTGGTCGTGCGTCATAACGATTCAGTCATACAGTATACGCCGGCCTTTGCGCCTCTTTCTCGGGTTTGAGTGACCTCCCTTTCTGGAGCAGGAAACGCAGAGCTTCCTTCACGTCAGGGGGAACAGACTCTGGGTCTACACTAATCCTGCTATCTAACACTGACTGTCGCTCTTTTGAAATGTGTCTTGAAATTGCTTCTGTTATGGTTTGTGGCTACGTTAATGAAAATCCATTGATTGAGTCCGTCAGTAATCATCGATGATCATTTCATAACGCCATCTTTATCGTGTCTCGTTCTCTTCTTCAGATTCCTGTGAACTCACAATCGACACCAACACGGTAAACCACAGAATCCAACTGTCTGACAACAACAGGAAGGGGACACTTGTGGAGGACTCTGTGTTATATCCTGATCATCCAGACAGATTTGACTGTCCTCAGCTGCTGTGTAGAGAAGGTCTGACTGGGCGCTGTTACTGGGAGATTGAGTGGACAGGAGGAGTGGATATATCAGTGAGTTACAGAGGAATCAGAAGGAAAGGAAACGATGAGTTTGGAAGAAACGATCAGTCCTGGAGTCTGAGCTGCTATGATAATGGTCATGAAGTTGGCTACTCTGTCCTTCACAATAACATGGAGACAGATATTACCCGCCCCTCTATCCCCTCACCCTCCACCACGTACAGAGCAGCGGTGTATTTGGACCACACTGCTGGCTCTCTGTCTTTCTACAGAGTCTCCTCCGACACACTGATCCACCTCCACACCTTCAACACCACCTTCACTGAACCGCTCTATCCTGGGTTTATGTTCTGGCTCAGATATGAAGGTTCCTCTGTGTCTCTGTGTCGTCTGTAGAGGGAGAGTCTCCTTCTGTTCACTGCTGATCAGTATCACCCCATTCAAGGCTCTCCATAACCTCCGTCCCCTCTGTACCTCTCTGATCTCCTTCATAGCGACACACTGACCCTACTCTCCGGTCTTCCTCCTCCACGCCGCTCTCTGTTCTTCCTGCCCGCTTAACCTCCATCATGGACCCGCCGTCTCTGGAACTTTCTCCCACCAACCCTGTGACACAGACTTTATCTCGACTTTAGAATCCTGTCTCCAAACTTACCGTTTTAGAATCCCCCCCGCAGGATTAACCATCGTTCCTGGGGGACATGGCCTTCTCCATTGCTGCTCCCACCCTCTGGAATTAACTCCCAAACCCCCCCCCCCCCCCCCCCCCCCCCCCCCCCCACTCTCCATCTTGAAGAAATCCCTAAAAAAAAAAAGAAACAACTCTCTTCTTCACCTCCACGTGATTGCTCTAAGTACATTCTTCCAGTTCTCACACATGAATTGCAAGATGTTCCTCTATGTTTCCAAGGTATAGAAGACAGCAACGGACCAGATTTGGGTCGGAGTTCTTGTAAGTCGGTTATAAATGTTAGTATAAAACAGCAGCCTCTCCCTGAGAGGGTGTATTTGATCTGTGGTAATAGAGCTTATAGCTGCATGCCATACAAACATTTAAAAGGGATCTGCTATTTGGCCTACTTAGTTCCAATGATTAGAGAAGTAGAATCTAAAGAAATTGCTGCGCTGCATCCACCAATGGACAGACAGAAAAGAGAATTATTTGTGTTTCAGGAGGCAGCGAGCATCCTTTTGCCATCATATGGTGTTTCTGTGTCTCAGCAGGAAATTAAAGCATTATCTAAAGTATTGGAGAATCATCTTAACGCCTCTAGTAGAGCTATGCTAGCTGAACACAAAGAGCTTCAGGAGGTTAAAAAACGTGGTAATGCAGAACAGAATGGCTCTTGATCTCCTCCTAGCTACAAAAGGGGGAACCTGCAAAGTTATTGGTACTGAATGTTGTTCCTATATTTCTGATGCTACTACTGATGTTATGAATATGGTACACGACACCGCACAAGGGATAAGAGAACTGCATGAAAACCATGGGTTCAATTTGGGGATTTTAAAGGATTGTTGGGTTCCTGGGGTGCTGGTATTTCTAACCACTCTTGTGGTTACCTTGATGGCGATTCTATTTTTAGTAGTATGTCTGATAACTATAATTAAAGTCATTTTTCCACGTGCTGTTAAACCTATTAGCCAGGCCTCTCAGGTTGTTATTGATAATAATATTGAACTCATGCCAGTTAATCATGAACAAAGGCCTTACATTTGTGAAGAGTGGGTTCCCCCAGGTTACCCTGATATTGAAGAAGATGATGTTTCACTGAATAAAGATTGATATATGTGTGTGGCAGTGATCAACAGGGAGGAGGGAGAGAGCCTGTTTCAAATTAAACATACATGTAAATTAGGGTTTAAGGTTTGAATTTTTCTAGGTTTTGTTTCTATTTTGACAATCACATTTAATATTAAATGAATGTTATATTTTGAATGAAGATAAATTAGTGGTGTATTTTGAATAAAATGCTATGTTGGTGTTGGGGTTTTATCAAGTCAACTTTGGTTATATTTTTTAATAATTATATTTAATTATTATTAATATAAATACCAATATCATTAAACTATGTTTAATCAACTCTTGGGGCACCACCCTGGAATCAGGGAAATATAACCAAAATATCACTCAAATCAGTCTCAAATTAGTTACTTAATTACTAATATTATTAATAATTAATAACTATATTTAATAAATTGAAGGCGTGAAATCCGTACACAAAGCCCTTGCACCCAGCTTATATCACAATGCAAATACAACCAGTAATCACAAACAACTGCTCTCTTAAATTATAACAGAATTTATTTAAACAAAGCAACATCAATCCAAAATCAATGAACTTAATCAAAAAAATAACTATTATAAACTAATCTAAGCAACAAACATCAAGCAAGGCTTGTGGAAGAGGAGTAAGAATGGAGTTGTGTGTGACGACAACCACTTCATCTTAACACGGTAACCTTTTACGGTTTGGCTGTTTGTTTACACCACAATGGCGTTTTCAGTGTGCAAACTTTAAACATACAGCAGCGTCTCCGTGTCGACTGGAAAACGCTGCTTCTCTAAAAACGTAGACTCTACGGCATGTGCATTTCAGTTCCAGTCGATGGTCGTGAGCGAGGAGGTGGACTACAACAACAATGGCCGACTTCTGAGTTCTGTTTCTGAAAACATCGACTGTCACGACTCTGTCGACATTTTCTCTAAATGTTTTGTTTGTTTACACCTCACCGCTCTGCAGAAGGAACAGCCTGTGCACATGGCGTGTTGTTTCATTACAAAGTCACAGCGCCATCTACTGGCCTGACCTGGTACTGCAGAGTTTTTAGTCGTTTTTTAGGATCCACGTGCACAGCGGTTTTTATCAAACGTTGACGTCTGAATGCGGTACTTAGCCTTTTGGTTTTCAGCGCGGCGTTCTCGTGTAAACGTGGCCGCGGTTCCTGGAAGCCTTTAAATATTTACGTCTGTAAACGATGAGCTCGCTCGACGTGTTCACCGAAAATAAGTAGAAAAGCAGATTATTAAGAAAACATACGAGCATGTCATCAACACGAGCTCCACACCTTGAAACCAGAACATTCATCAGACACACACACACACACACACACACACACACACACACACAACCCTGTCCTTATAAATCATAATAACATTTAGAACAAACAAATATATTACAAATAAATTAAAAACATGAATATATTACATTAAACGACAGCGTCTCCCGCTAAGTAACTTTAGCACTCAGTTACTATAGCGGCTAAGCCTAAAACTTAAAGCCACTGAGGGGCTGCATAGACGGGCTAATCTAGCCTATTAATTGACGCGCTTGCCGGCTTCGCTCCTGAGCGTAAGCATTCGAAATAAGGCAGTCCAATATCTTCTTCTTTTAGGAATATTTATTTCCTCATTCCATCAATGTCTTGATTACTGTCACATGTGAACTGTTCAAACAATAATCCACACCTGTCCATTTACAATCACTCCTGTTACCTCAGCGTGGCGTACAGCGGTCAAAAAAGTGTATTTGCTCCCCGTCTAACAACACCTGACACCCCAGTGATCGTTCCTACCTATATAGAGTTTCACCTTAACCCAAAGGCGACACCTGCTGGAACAATTTGTGTTTGCACTTCACAAACATGGCTCCTACAGTTACTTTCAGACAAACGCCGCTTGGGGGTCAAAGAGTTAACGCTCTTTGATATCGAGGCCAAAACACGGAGATTTAATATGAAATTACATGAACGCCTCTTTTTTTTCTGACCACACGCCGACTGAGACCGTGATCAGCTCAATGAATTATCTTGTGTTCTGAGAGAAGGCGGTAAACGTTCCCGCTGAGAGCGAAACTAAATCTTGATCTCAAAGACAAAGTGAACACGAGAACTTAAAGGGCAACCTGCAGGTCAGATTATTTACTGTATTTATTAAACCAAGGGGGGACATGAGGCCGGGGCGGTCCAGTCCTGAGTACCTCTTACAGATTCAGTGGCGGTACGCAGGACTGGAAAGAGGAGGGAGCCGCTTCCTGCCGAAACCAACTGTCAAGGTCGCACTTTCATCAAGAGAACACATCTGCTAACGTGATGTCATCTCAAACACTTCAGACGTTTGCTCCCCTGAAAATATCTAGAACATTTCAGGAGGACTGACCTGACCTGGTTGTTCACACATGCTCCTCACAGCGAGAGGTGATGAACGCAAACTCTACATCCAGAGCCCAGCTGTTCAAAGGTTTTCTGATGATTGCTAAATTCCTCATAGACATTAAAATTGTGTAAAATTAAATTACCAATTAAATATTTAGCAACAGAGCTTTTAATATCAAACGTATATTATTAAGTTAAAAGCAAGTATCAGGATTTTGGAGCCCCCTTGTGGACAAACGGTGTAGTTTTGAAGTCTTTAGAGCACTGGTTATTAGACTTAGACTTAGACTTTCTTCATTGTCATTCAAACTTGTACTTTACAGTGCAGATAAGAACAACATTTTGTTGCATTTGGCTTGTTGTAGTGCAGGATAAAAACAGCAGCAAGTATTTACATATAAAAAATAAGGTGCAGATATAAATAGATATAAAAAAAAAAGCAATGTGTAAAGATGTTCTTGATCACACTAACATCCTCCATGCACTTCTGAATGTATGCAGACACAGACTCTGCATACTCCTCCACACACGTCTGATGATTGTCCGTAGCAGCCGCCTTGAACATGTCCCAGTCTGTGCATTCAAAGCAGTCCTGTAATGCTTCCATAGCTCCCTCAGGCCAGGCCCTCACCTGCTTCACTGTGGGGTTTTTGCCTGATCAGCAGGGGCTTGTATGCAGGAATTAGCATCACAGAGAGATGGTCTGAGGAACCAAGGTGGGGGCGGGGTGCAGCCTCGAATGCCTTTTTGATGTTACTGTAGGCCAGGTCCAGCGTGCTCCCACCCCTGGTTGCAAAATCCACATATTGATGGAAATGAGGAAACACAGTTTTCATGTTGGCCTGATTAAAGTCCCCTGCCACAATGAAAAACTCCCTCTGGATGTGTAGATTGCAGTTCACTGATGGAGCGGTATAAAACATTCAGGGCTTCTCTGGTGTTTGCACTGGGAGGAATGTACACTGCTGTGAAGATCATAACAGTGAATTCCCGGGGTAAATAAAAAGGCCTGCATTGTATAGTCAGTAGTTCTACATCAGGAGACTATCTCACCGTTGTTGCACCAGTTGTTGTTGGTGTATATGCAAACACCGCCGCCTCGGGATTCACCAGTGAGAGAGCTGCTCCTATCCGACCGAAATAATGTTAGCCCCTCTATGCTAACTGCTTCATCTGGAACGGATGGTTTCAGCCACGTTTCTGTGAGAAATCTGGCGCAGCAGTCTCTCATCTCTCGTTTTGCAGTTAAATCCAGCTTCAGGTTGTCCAGTTTGTTCTCCAGGGAGCGGACAGCAGGATGGAAGGAAGCGGCGTTCTGTGCGGGTTAGCTTTTAGCTTGGTTGCTAGCCCCGCTCGGCATCCCCGTTTCTGCTTCCGGTCACACCGCTTCCGTCTCCTCCGCTGGCGGACACCGCTGGTACGAGGCTCCGCAGCTTCACAGGCCGCTGGATGTAGCCGGCGTAGTATTCTGAGGCTACGTAGAAGGTCCAGAGTGGTCGCATCTACCAGTCTGAAACTGTTTGATTTACCTAAAACTAAAATTGCCTGGCGGTCGTATACTTTAGAGTAACTACGCTGCAGGTTCACTGTGAAATTATCAGAACTGACTGGTTTATTTGCCATTATATTCCTGTTGCTATCACGAGCCACTGCAGCCGCAGCCGAGCAGGGCGCCGCCATCTTGGAAAAACCTGAAAAACCTGATTATCCTGATTTGGATGAAATTTAAAACATGTTTTCACACGTGCATCTCACAGCAGGAGACTATCCCTGTCAGACGGGAGGGGGGCGGGGCGGGGGGGTCTCCTGAGGTAAGACGTGACGTAGAAAGAGCGACACAGACTCCTCTATACGACGTTTCAATGAGAATATGTGTGTTTGTATCAATGCTGCGTGTAGTTGAAGAGAATCTCAACATGAACTAAAGAGAGGAGAAGAACAAACTGGAGAACAGGAAACATGCAGCAGCAGGTTGATTAGAGCACGGAGATGGTAGAGGTGGCGTGCAGACAGTCTATGGTCGTGCAGCGATCACAGGGAATAAAGGTCACCACCCCCTCCCACTGGCCCCTCCCACTGGCTCCAGGTGAATTCTCCTGATTATATCCTGCTGTGTTCTCACATCAGATCACTCTGACTTTCTGCAGAATAAATACGAGGAGGCTGGAGGAGAAACTCTGAGTGAAGAGAGAAACATTCAGATGTTTGTGTGATCACATGACGCTCAGCACAGAAACTTCAGGAGTTTTTCTGCAAGTGTGAAAGCCATCTGAATAAGTTTGATCTGTTGAACAGGTTGAACTGGAACAAAAGTGAACTTGATTAGCTAATTCTAGCTAAAAAAAGTTACATTTCTGAAATAAGAATCATTCTTATCCAGATACCTTTTGATTAACTCAAATATAAATGCTCTCATGGCACACTCACTGTCCATGAAGTCCATGTCCTGTCCGCTTTGAGCGTATCAGTTTATTGGTGGCCACCCACTTGGGGGGACTTTTAAGTCCCGTCTCAAGACATACTTTTATATTTTAGCATTTGAGTCCCCTGGTCCTGAATAGACCATTTCTTTCAGGTTCCTTTGTTGCTTTCTTTATTTTGTTGCTTTCTTTATATATGTATTTATGTATACATATATATTTCTCTCTTGTGGACGTTGTGATCTGAAGTTGTTTTTTTTTTTCTTTTTTAATGCATTGTACAGCACTTTGGTCAGCTGTAGCTGTTTTTAAATGTGCTTTATAAATAAATATGACTTGACTTGACTTGACAAACATCAACCTTACAAAGCTCGGTAACACGGCTACTATTTTATCATACATGAGGAACATGGCATCCTCGTGAACCTCACGTCCCTGAAGACAGGCTAAAGGAAAGTAGGAGCTCAAGTTACAGACATCCATCCAGCGGCGCTCAAATTAACTTCAAGGTGCCGCCTAGTGACGTCGCTGCCCCAACACAGATCGTCTTAAAGGTACATTACATCATTTCAACTGTATCTTGAATAAAAGAAGACAGCTCTACTTCTTCTGTAATTGACTCATTCCCACTGAAATCACCAGTGATGAGGAAAAGGCTTTGTGTAGCCGGGGTGTCCTGCTCTGAAACTTAAAGCGAGACGAGCAGAATCTACACCACGTTGATTCACACCTCACTGTGACCACGCGACAACACTGAATTTTCCATGCGTCGCTGTTTGTTTGTGTGTCAGGTTTGTGTGTGGGGAGGTCACTCTTGTAGACAGAAAAACGTCTGCAGATTCTAAACAAGATGAAAATAACAGAATTTAAAACATAAATGTGTTCATAAAAACATGCATCAGTAGGATATTAAAGAAATGATTCAAATCAAAAGCATCTTGCTGAAGATTTACGAGCAGATCCTGGAGAGGAGCTACGAGGTGAAAGGAAATTTAAAACACGTTTGCAGGAGGTGAAATATGTTCTACGAGCAATAAATGTTTGTGCATTAAGTGAAATGTTTTTGGAGTCTGGTCAAATGTTTTTTTAAATGTTTGATGAAATACTCGTGCAGTGAACCCTCGGGCCGCCGTAGGTCGTAGCCGTGTAACCGGGCTTTGTAAGGTTGATGTGTAGTTTGTGATAAATGAGGAGCAGTGTGGAAACCCCTGACATGCTTGGTTGACTTATTCATTTAGTTTATCATTGTTATTCATTCATTAGTGATAGCAGCATAGTTTTGATTTGCTGATTTATGAAATGGGATAAAAAGAAACCCTTGCGCTAACCAACCCGTTCTAGACGAACATTAGGCATTTCCACAATGTTCCATAAATTTAGTTTAAAGGGTGATTAAGCTTTAATTAAACATACTATTTGTGAAAAAAAAACATAAATCAACTTAAATAAAAATGCAATTAACCTAGATTTTAAACACACATACACTCAGAAATATGGTTACATATTCTACTTCAATTAAATGAATCAATACCACCAATCAGTTGTTAAATCTATTATAACAGACAATAATAACACTTCATTAATTTACAAGAAAGAGTTTTCAGTTGAAACCAAATGTCCATTTTTCAATCGAAACGCATTGTCCTTTTTTTTCAGTGAAACTCAATGTCCAATGTTTTCATTGTTCAGTTTTTTCTCCGAAATGCCCGATGGCAATCATTTTTCTTCACCCATGTACTTTACGTACGTTGAAAAAGGGCGTTGAACTACCTTGGAGCCGTACTAGAGAGGCCGTACTTTACATTAATTACCAATGTTGGGCCATGCAGGCTTAAGGCAGGCAAACAATGGACTTGGGCCTGCATCTCTGTGAGAAGCCTCATTTGAGTTATTCACTGAGATCACAAAGAGACCTAAAGGACTCTTAATCCCAGAATCCCCTGTAATACTTCACACCTACGTGTGAAGAAAAGGGGGGACCGGAACCCCTCTCTTTTCTCATTGGAGGGGACCTGAGGTAGACCCCCCATGAAGCAGGCCAGGCTACAAAACTCCAAGACTTCCATTGTTCTCTCTCTTTCCACTCGCTGACTTCAAGTGTTCGGAGACACAAAATCACCTCCTGTTTTCTGCAACAATCTCTCTTTGTTTTAAGTTTTGGCGCGCAGGTAATCCGCGGCCGGCAGTGTTCTGAATTCCGAGCTCGGATCGTCCAGTGAACGCATCTCAGTTTCTCGGAGAGCGTCAGACTATAACAGATTATCAGAAAGATAACGTGTAAAAGCTGTTTTACACGTTAGTGTACATTCACGCTCGAGCCAACGCATCAGCTGCTGCCCAGTTGATCGCTGACGTCACGCACAAACTCGACTCTATCTGCCCAGATGCTCCCAAGTTTATTCTGGAGGATTTTAATCATTGCAAGTTAAATAAAACATTGAGGACATACGAACAATATGTGACTTGCGGTACAACACAAAAGAAAACCTCACTTGATCTCTGTTATGGTTCTGTAAGTGGAGCTTACAAATCTCTTCCTCTGCCTTCTTTGGGAGCTTCCTATCATAACAGTGTCTACCTTATGCCCACGTACAAACCTTGTTTTAGGCGCCTGGAGTGCGAGGAGAGGACTGTAAAAATCTGGTCAGAGGCCAGCATCTCATCTCTCCAGTCCTGTTTTGAATGTACAGACCAGTGGGCGCGCACTGTAGCTGTTCCCACTCAACATTCTTGAAGCCAAAATATGCCCCTTAGGGGCGCTTCCATCTTGCGATTTTGACGTCATTTGGAGCCAGAGTCTGCGCAGTAGGGTCCGGGGGGAGGAGCCCTGGTAACACGCCCCGCCCATTTAGCGTACTGCCCTGATGACTTACGCAGCTCAGCTACGCCGAAAGCGCTCTGCCGGTCTACGATGAAGAAATGTGTAAGTACAACAAACCACCGTATTCAAAGTCTAATATTTAAACACACTGTGTTTTTAAAAATCCCGCTATTTTGATCATTATTGAAAATACGTGGGCTGCTGGGTCCTCTGTTTTTAACGAAATCGTTCTACATTTAAGCTAGGTTAGCACCACAGACCGTAGGCTACAGGTGGTAAGATATGTTGTATTTTGTTAGAAACTGATAGTTTGCAATGTGATTCATGTCTGCTTCTCTAATATATTTAAGTGACCAGTAAATCAATTGTTCTTTGTGTCTTCATTTAGGCAAAGAAGAGATAAAAGCAGCTGGTCTGACATCTTCAACAGAGGTGAAGTGTAAGTTAAAATCATCTGTTAAAAGTTTATATCCTGTCATCTTTATTTAAGTTTCATAAGAGGATTGTAAAAACAAGCTATTGTTAACAATACAGTCTTCTAAAATAAAAATCACACCGAGTCATACACCAGCTAAATGTTAAATAGAAAGGTGATGTTTTCTTTTCCATTTTACAATCAACAGAACCTAAAAATGACTCATTTCAACCTTCATCTGCACACCTGTTACAGAGGTCAGGCTGGGGTCACATAGTCTGAAGGAACCTCCTCCTTCTTTCACCTGTGCCAGACGCCCTGCTCATCCACTGTGGTAGAAATGACCTTACACCAGCAGCTCTCCCAGGTGAAGAGTCCTCTCTGCCATCACCCAGAGGAGCTGATCAACGTCTACACAACTGAAGAAGGTGGACAGAGTCTGGAGCTTTGTTACAGTGAACAGTGAGAAGGTGGACAGAGTCTGGAGCTTTGTGACAGTGAACAGTGAGAAGGTGGACAGAGTCTGGAGCTTTGTTACAGTGAACAGTGAGAAGGTGGACAGAGTCTGGAGCTTTGTTACAGTGAACAGTGAGAAGGTGGACAGAGTCTGGAGCTTTGTGACAGTGAACAGTGAGAAGGTGGACAGAGTCTGGAGCTTTGTAACAGTGAACAGTGAACAGTGAGAAGGTGGACAGAGTCTGGAGCTTTGTTACAGTGAACAGTGAGAAGGTGGACAGAGTCTGGAGCTTTGTTACAGTGAACAGTGAACAGTGAGAAGGTGGACAGAGTCTGGAGCGTTGTGACAGTGAACAGTGAGAAGGTGGACAGAGTCTGGAGCTTTGTGACAGTGAACAGTGAGAAGGTGGACAGAGTCTGGAGCGTTGTGACAGTGAACAGTGAGAAGGTGGACAGAGTCTGGAGCTTTGTGACAGTGAACAGTGAGAAGGTGGACAGAGTCTGGAGCGTTGTGACAGTGAACAGTGAGAAGGTGGACAGAGTCTGGTGCTTTGTTACAGTGAACAGTGAGAAGGTGGACAGAGTCTGGTGCTTTGTTACAGTGAACAGTGAGAAGGTGGACAGAGTCTGGAGCGTTGTGACAGTGAACAGTGAGAAGGTGGACAGAGTCTGGAGCTTTGTGACAGTGAACAGTGAGAAGGTGGACAGAGTCTGGAGCGTTGTGACAGTGAACAGTGAGAAGGTGGACAGAGTCTGGTGCTTTGTGACAGTGAACAGTGAGAAGGTGGACAGAGTCTGGTGCTTTGTTACAGTGAACAGTGAGAAGGTGGACAGAATCTGGAGCTTTGTTACATTGAACAGTGAGAAGGTGGACAGAGTCTGGAGCTTTGTTACAGTGAGAAGGTGGACAGAGTCTGGAGCTTTGTTACAGTGAACAGTGAGAAGGTGGACAGAGTCTGGAGCTTTGTGGCAGTGAACAGTGAGAAGGTGGACAGAGTCTGGAGCTTTGTGGCAGTGAACAGTGAGAAGGTGGACAGAGTCTGGAGCTTTGTGACAGTGAACAGTGAACAGTAAGAAGGTGGACAGAGTCTGGTGCTTTGTGACAGTGAACAGTGAACAGTGAGAAGGTGGACAGAGTCTGGAGCTTTGTGACAGTGAACAGTGAACAGTAAGAAGGTGGACAGAGTCTGGTGCTTTGTGACAGTGAACAGTGAGAAGGTGGACAGAGTCTGGAGCTTTGTGACAGTGAACAGTGAACAGTGAGAAGGTGGACAGAGTCTGGAGCTTTGTGACAGTGAACAGTGAACAGTGAACAGTGAGAAGGTGGACAGAGTCTGGAGCTTTGTGACAGTGAACAGTGAACAGTGAACAGTGAGAAGGTGGACAGAGTCTGGAGCTTTGTTACAGTGAACAGTGAGAAGGTGGACAGAGTCTGGAGCTTTGTGACAGTGAACAGTGAGAAGGTGGACAGAGTCTGGTGCTTTGTGACAGTGAACAGTGAGAAGGTGGACAGAGTCTGGAGCTTTGTGACAGTGAACAGTGAACAGTGAACAGTGAGAAGGTGGACAGAGTCTCGTGCTTTGTTACAGTGAACAGTGAGAAGGTGGACAGAGTCTGGAGCTTTGTGACAGTGAACAGTGAACAGTAAGAAGGTGGACAGAGTCTGGAGCTTTGTGACAGTGAACAGTGAACAGTGAGAAGGTGGACAGAGTCTGGAGCTTTGTGACAGTGAACAGTGAGAAGGTGGACAGAGTCTGGAGCTTTGTTACAGTGAACAGTGAGAAGGTGGACAGAGTCTGGAGCTTTGTGACAGTGAACAGTGAGAAGGTGGAGAGAGTCTGGAGCTTTGTGGCAGTGAACAGTGAGAAGGTGGACAGAGTCTGGAGCTTTGTGACAGTGAACAGTGAGAAGGTGGACAGAGTCTGGAGCTTTGTGACAGTGAACAGTGAACAGTGAACAGTGAGAAGGTGGACAGAGTCTGGAGCTTTGTGACAGTGAACAGTGAGAAGGTGGACAGAGTCTGGAGCTTTGTGACAGTGAACAGTGAACAGTGAACAGTGAGAAGGTGGACAGAGTCTGGAGCTTTGTGACAGTGAACAGTGAGAAGGTGGACAGAGTCTGGAGCTTTGTGACAGTGAACAGTGAACAGTGAACAGTGAGAAGGTGGACAGAGTCTGGAGCTTTGTGGCAGTGAACAGTGAGAAGGTGGATAGAGTCTGGAGCTTTGTGACAGTGAACAGTGAGAAGGTGGACAGAGTCTGGAGCTTTGTGACAGTGAACAGTGAACAGTGAACAGTGAGAAGGTGGACAGAGTCTGGAGCTTTGTGACAGTGAACAGTGAGAAGGTGGACAGAGTCTGGAGCTTTGTGACAGTGAACAGTGAACAGTGAACAGTGAACAGTGAGAAGGTGGACAGAGTCTGGAGCTTTGTTACAGTGAACAGTGAGAAGGTGGACAGAGTCTGGAGCTTTGTGACAGTGAACAGTGAACAGTGAACAGTGAGAAGGTGGACAGAGTCTGGTGCTTTGTGACAGTGAACAGTGAGAAGGTGGACAGAGTCTGGAGCTTTGTGACAGTGAACAGTGAGAAGGTGGACAGAGTCTCGTGCTTTGTGACAGTGAACAGTGAGAAGGTGGACAGAGTCTGGAGCTTTGTGACAGTGAACAGTGAACAGTGAACAGTGAGAAGGTGGACAGAGTCTGGAGCTTTGTGACAGTGAACAGTGAACAGTGAACAGTGAACAGTGAGAAGGTGGACAGAGTCTGGAGCTTTGTTACAGTGAACAGTGAGAAGGTGGACAGAGTCTGGAGCTTTGTGACAGTGAACAGTGAGAAGGTGGACAGAGTCTGGAGCTTTGTGACAGTGAACAGTGAACAGTAAGAAGGTGGACAGAGTCTGGTGCTTTGTGACAGTGAACAGTGAACAGTGAGAAGGTGGACAGAGTCTGGAGCTTTGTGACAGTGAACAGTGAGAAGGTGGACAGAGTCTGGAGCGTTGTGACAGTGAACAGTGAGAAGGTGGACAGAGTCTGGAGCTTTGTGACAGTGAACAGTGAGAAGGTGGACAGAGTCTGGAGCGTTGTGACAGTGAACAGTGAGAAGGTGGACAGAGTCTGGTGCTTTGTGACAGTGAACAGTGAACAGTGAGAAGGTGGACAGAGTCTGGTGCTTTGTTACAGTGAACAGTGAGAAGGTGGACAGAATCTGGAGCTTTGTTACATTGAACAGTGAGAAGGTGGACAGAGTCTGGAGCTTTGTGGCAGTGAACAGTGAGAAGGTGGACAGAGTCTGGAGCTTTGTGACAGTGAACAGTGAACAGTAAGAAGGTGGACAGAGTCTGGTGCTTTGTGACAGTGAACAGTGAACAGTGAGAAGGTGGACAGAGTCTGGAGCTTTGTGACAGTGAACAGTGAACAGTAAGAAGGTGGACAGAGTCTGGTGCTTTGTGACAGTGAACAGTGAGAAGGTGGACAGAGTCTGGAGCTTTGTGACAGTGAACAGTGAGAAGGTGGACAGAGTCTGGAGCTTTGTGACAGTGAACAGTGAACAGTGAGAAAGTGGACAGAGTCTGGAGCTTTGTGACAGTGAACAGTGAACAGTGAACAGTGAACAGTGAGAAGGTGGACAGAGTCTGGAGCTTTGTGACAGTGAACAGTGAACAGTGAACAGTGAACAGTGAGAAGGTGGACAGAGTCTGGAGCTTTGTTACAGTGAACAGTGAGAAGGTGGACAGAGTCTGGAGCTTTGTGACAGTGAACAGTGAGAAGGTGGACAGAGTCTGGTGCTTTGTGACAGTGAACAGTGAGAAGGTGGACAGAGTCTGGAGCTTTGTGACAGTGAACAGTGAGAAGGTGGACAGAGTCTCGTGCTTTGTTACAGTGAACAGTGAGAAGGTGGACAGAGTCTGGAGCTTTGTGACAGTGAACAGTGAACAGTAAGAACGTGGACAGAGTCTGGAGCTTTGTGACAGTGAACAGTGAACAGTGAGAAGGTGGACAGAGTCTGGAGCTTTGTGACAGTGAACAGTCAGAAGGTGGACAGAGTCTGGAGCTTTGTTACAGTGAACAGTGAGAAGGTGGACAGAGTCTGGAGCTTTGTGACAGTGAACAGTGAGAAGGTGGACAGAGTCTGGAGCTTTGTGGCAGTGAACAGTGAGAAGGTGGACAGAGTCTGGAGCTTTGTGACAGTGAACAGTGAGAAGGTGGACAGAGTCTGGAGCTTTGTGACAGTGAACAGTGAACAGTGAACAGTGAGAAGGTGGACAGAGTCTGGAGCTTTGTGACAGTGAACAGTGAACAGTGAACAGTGAACAGTGAGAAGGTGGACAGAGTCTGGAGCTTTGTTACAGTGAACAGTGAGAAGGTGGACAGAGTCTGGAGCTTTGTGACAGTGAACAGTGAACAGTGAACAGTGAACAGTGAGAAGGTGGACAGAGTCTGGAGCTTTGTTACAGTGAACAGTGAGAAGGTGGACAGAGTCTGGTGCTTTGTGACAGTGAACAGTGAGAAGGTGGACAGAGTCTGGAGCTTTGTGACAGTGAACAGTGAGAAGGTGGACAGAGTCTCGTGCTTTGTGACAGTGAACAGTGAGAAGGTGGACAGAGTCTGGAGCTTTGTGACAGTGAACAGTGAACAGTAAGAAGGTGGACAGAGTCTGGAGCTTTGTGACAGTGAACAGTGAACAGTGAACAGTGAGAAGGTGGACAGAGTCTGGAGCTTTGTGACAGTGAACAGTGAACAGTGAACAGTGAACAGTGAACAGTGAACAGTGAGAAGGTGGACAGAGTCTGGAGCTTTGTTACAGTGAACAGTGAGAAGGTGGACAGAGTCTGGAGCTTTGTGACAGTGAACAGTGAGAAGGTGGACAGAGTCTGGTGCTTTGTGACAGTGAACAGTGAGAAGGTGGACAGAGTCTGGAGCTTTGTGACAGTGAACAGTGAGAAGGTGGACAGAGTCTGGAGCTTTGTGGCAGTGAACAGTGAGAAGGTGGACAGAGTCTGGAGCTTTGTGACAGTGAACAGTGAACAGTAAGAAGGTGGACAGAGTCTGGTGCTTTGTGACAGTGAACAGTGAACAGTGAGAAGGTGGACAGAGTCTGGAGCTTTGTGACAGTGAACAGTGAACAGTAAGAAGGTGGACAGAGTCTGGTGCTTTGTGACAGTGAACAGTGAACAGTGAGAAGGTGGACAGAGTCTGGAGCTTTGTGACAGTGAACAGTGAACAGTAAGAAGGTGGACAGAGTCTGGTGCTTTGTGACAGTGAACAGTAAGAAGGTGGACAGAGTCTGGAGCTTTGTGACAGTGAACAGTGAGAAGGTGGACAGAGTCTGGTGCTTTGTGACAGTGAACAGTGAGAAGGTGGACAGAGTCTGGAGCTTTGTGACAGTGAACAGTGAGAAGGTGGACAGAGTCTGGAGCTTTGTGACAGTGAACAGTGAACAGTGAGAAGGTGGACAGAGTCTGGAGCTTTGTGACAGTGAACAGTGAACAGTGAGAAGGTGGACAGAGTCTGGAGCTTTGTGACAGTGAACAGTGAACAGTGAGAAGGTGGACAGAGTCTGGAGCTTTGTGACAGTGAACAGTGAACAGTGAACAGTGAGAAGGTGGACAGAGTCTGGAGCTTTGTGACAGTGAACAGTGAACAGTGAACAGTGAACAGTGAACAGTGAGAAGGTGGACAGAGTCTGGTGCTTTGTTACAGTGAACAGTGAGAAGGTGGACAGAGTCTGGTGCTTTGTTACAGTGAACAGTGAGAAGGTGGACAGAGTCTGGAGCTTTGTGACAGTGAGAAGGTGGACAGAGTCTGGAGCTTTGTGACAGTGAGAAGGTGGACAGAGTCTGGAGCTTTGTTACAGTGAACAGTGAGAAGGTGGACAGAGTCTGGAGCTTTGTGACAGTTAACAGTGAGAAGGTGGACAGAGTCTGGTGCTTTGTGACAGTGAACAGTGAGAAGGTGGACAGAGTCTGGAGCTTTGTGACAGTGAACAGTGAGAAGGTGGACAGAGTCTGGAGCTTTGTGACAGTGAACAGTGAACAGTGAACAGTGAGAAGGTGGACAGAGTCTGGAGCTTTGTGACAGTGAACAGTGAGAAGGTGGACAGAGTCTGGAGCTTTGTGACAGTGAACAGTGAACAGTGAACAGTGAGAAGGTGGACAGAGTCTGGAGCTTTGTTACAGTGAACAGTGAGAAGGTGGACAGAGTCTGGAGCTTTGTTACAGTGAACAGTGAGAAGGTGGACAGAGTCTGGAGCTTTGTGACAGTGAACAGTGAGAAGGTGGACAGAGTCTGGAGCTTTGTTACAGTGAACAGTGAGAAGGTGGACAGAGTCTGGAGCTTTGTGGCAGTGAACAGTGAGAAGGTGGACAGAGTCTGGAGCTTTGTGACAGTGAACAGTGAGAAGGTGGACAGAGTCTGGAGCTTTGTGACAGTGAACAGTGAACAGTGAACAGTGAGAAGGTGGACAGAGTCTGGAGCTTTGTGACAGTGAACAGTGAACAGTGAACAGTGAGAAGGTGGACAGAGTCTGGAGCTTTGTTACAGTGAACAGTGAGAAGGTGGACAGAGTCTGGAGCTTTGTGACAGTGAACAGTGAACAGTGAACAGTGAACAGTGAGAAGGTGGACAGAGTCTGGAGCTTTGTTACAGTGAACAGTGAGAAGGTGGACAGAGTCTGGTGCTTTGTGACAGTGAACAGTGAGAAGGTGGACAGAGTCTGGAGCTTTGTGACAGTGAACAGTGAGAAGGTGGACAGTCTCGTGCTTTGTGACAGTGAACAGTGAGAAGGTGGACAGAGTCTGGAGCTTTGTGACAGTGAACAGTGAACAGTAAGAAGGTGGACAGAGTCTGGAGCTTTGTGACAGTGAACAGTGAACAGTGAACAGTGAGAAGGTGGACAGAGTCTGGAGCTTTGTGACAGTGAACAGTGAACAGTGAACAGTGAACAGTGAGAAGGTGGACAGAGTCTGGAGCTTTGTTACAGTGAACAGTGAGAAGGTGGACAGAGTCTGGAGCTTTGTGACAGTGAACAGTGAGAAGGTGGACAGAGTCTGGTGCTTTGTGACAGTGAACAGTGAGAAGGTGGACAGAGTCTGGAGCTTTGTGACAGTGAACAGTGAGAAGGTGGACAGAGTCTGGAGCTTTGTGGCAGTGAACAGTGAGAAGGTGGACAGAGTCTGGAGCTTTGTGACAGTGAACAGTGAACAGTAAGAAGGTGGACAGAGTCTGGTGCTTTGTGACAGTGAACAGTGAACAGTGAGAAGGTGGACAGAGTCTGGAGCTTTGTGACAGTGAACAGTGAACAGTAAGAAGGTGGACAGAGTCTGGTGCTTTGTGACAGTGAACAGTGAACAGTGAGAAGGTGGACAGAGTCTGGAGCTTTGTGACAGTGAACAGTGAACAGTAAGAAGGTGGACAGAGTCTGGTGCTTTGTGACAGTGAACAGTAAGAAGGTGGACAGAGTCTGGAGCTTTGTGACAGTGAACAGTGAGAAGGTGGACAGAGTCTGGTGCTTTGTGACAGTGAACAGTGAGAAGGTGGACAGAGTCTGGAGCTTTGTGACAGTGAACAGTGAGAAGGTGGACAGAGTCTGGAGCTTTGTGACAGTGAACAGTGAACAGTGAGAAGGTGGACAGAGTCTGGAGCTTTGTGACAGTGAACAGTGAACAGTGAACAGTGAGAAGGTGGACAGAGTCTGGAGCTTTGTGACAGTGAACAGTGAACAGTGAACAGTGAACAGTGAGAAGGTGGACAGAGTCTGGTGCTTTGTTACAGTGAACAGTGAGAAGGTGGACAGAGTCTGGTGCTTTGTTACAGTGAACAGTGAGAAGGTGGACAGAGTCTGGAGCTTTGTGACAGTGAGAAGGTGGACAGAGTCTGGAGCTTTGTTACAGTGAACAGTGAGAAGGTGGACAGAGTCTGGAGCTTTGTGACAGTTAACAGTGAGAAGGTGGACAGAGTCTGGAGCTTTGTAACAGTGAACAGTGAGAAGGTGGACAGAGTCTGGTGCTTTGTGACAGTGAACAGTGAGAAGGTGGACAGAGTCTGGAGCTTTGTGACAGTGAACAGTGAGAAGGTGGACAGAGTCTGGAGCTTTGTGACAGTGAACAGTGAACAGTGAGAAGGTGGACAGAGTCTGGAGCTTTGTTACAGTGAACAGTGAGAAGGTGGACAGAGTCTGGAGCTTTGTTACAGTGAACAGTGAGAAGGTGGACAGAGTCTGGAGCTTTGTGACAGTGAGAAGGTGGACAGAGTCTGGAGCTTTGTTACAGTGAACAGTGAGAAGGTGGACAGAGTCTGGAGCTTTGTTACAGTGAACAGTGAGAAGGTGGACAGAGTCTGGAGCTTTGTGACAGTGAACAGTGAACAGTGAGAAGGTGGACAGAGTCTGGTGCTTTGTGACAGTGAACAGTGAACAGTGAGAAGGTGGACAGAGTCTGGAGCTTTGTTACAGTGAACAGTGAGAAGGTGGACAGAGTCTGGAGCTTTGTGACAGTGAACAGTGAACAGTGAGAAGGTGGACAGAGTCTGGTGCTTTGTGACAGTGAACAGTGAGAAGGTGGACAGAGTCTGGAGCTTTGTTACAGTGAACAGTGAAAAGGTGGACAGAGTCTGGTGCTGTGTTACAGTGAACAGTGAACAGTGAGAAGGTGGACAGAGTCTGGAGCTTTGTTACAGTGAACAGTGAGAAGGTGGACAGAGTCTGGAGCTTTGTTACAGTGAACAGTGAAAAGGTGGACAGAGTCTGGTGCTGTGTTACAGTGAACAGTGAGAAGGTGGACAGAGTCTGGAGCTTTGTGACAGTGAACAGTGAACAGTGAACAGTGAGAAGGTGGACAGAGTCTGGAGCTTTGTGACAGTGAACAGTGAACAGTGAACAGTGAACAGTGAGAAGGTGGACAGAGTCTGGTGCTTTGTTACAGTGAACAGTGAGAAGGTGGACAGAGTCTGGTGCTTTGTTACAGTGAACAGTGAGAAGGTGGACAGAGTCTGGAGCTTTGTGACAGTGAGAAGGTGGACAGAGTCTGGAGCTTTGTTACAGTGAACAGTGAGAAGGTGGACAGAGTCTGGAGCTTTGTGACAGTTAACAGTGAGAAGGTGGACAGAGTCTGGTGCTTTGTGACAGTGAACAGTGAGAAGGTGGACAGAGTCTGGAGCTTTGTGACAGTGAACAGTGAGAAGGTGGACAGAGTCTGGAGCTTTGTGACAGTGAACAGTGAACAGTGAACAGTGAGAAGGTGGACAGAGTCTGGAGCTTTGTTACAGTGAACAGTGAGAAGGTGGACAGAGTCTGGAGCTTTGTTACAGTGAACAGTGAGAAGGTGGACAGAGTCTGGAGCTTTGTTACAGTGAACAGTGAGAAGGTGGACAGAGTCTGGAGCTTTGTTACAGTGAACAGTGAGAAGGTGGACAGAGTCTGGAGCTTTGTGACAGTGAACAGTGAACAGTGAGAAGGTGGACAGAGTCTGGTGCTTTGTGACAGTGAACAGTGAACAGTGAGAAGGTGGACAGAGTCTGGAGCTTTGTTACAGTGAACAGTGAGAAGGTGGACAGAGTCTGGAGCTTTGTTACAGTGAACAGTGAGAAGGTGGACAGAGTCTGGAGCTTTGTTACAGTGAACAGTGAGAAGGTGGACAGAGTCTGGAGCTTTGTTACAGTGAACAGTGAGAAGGTGGACAGAGTCTGGAGCTTTGTGACAGTGAACAGTGAACAGTGAGAAGGTGGACAGAGTCTGGAGCTTTGTTACAGTGAACAGTGAAAAGGTGGACAGAGTCTGGTGCTGTGTTACAGTGAACAGTGAACAGTGAGAAGGTGGACAGAGTCTGGAGCTTTGTTACAGTGAACAGTGAGAAGGTGGACAGAGTCTGGAGCTTTGTTACAGTGAACAGTGAAAAGGTGGACAGAGTCTGGTGCTGTGTTACAGTGAACAGTGAACAGTGAGAAGGTGGACAGAGTCTGGAGCTTTGTTACAGTGAACAGTGAGAAGGTGGACAGAGTCTGGAGCTTTGTGACAGTGAACAGTGAGAAGGTGGACAGAGTCTGGAGCTTTGTTACAGTGAACAGTGAGAAGGTGGACAGAGTCTGGAGCTTTGTTACAGTGAACAGTGAACAGTGAGAAGGTGGACAGAGTCTGGTGCTTTGTAACAGTGAACAGTGAGAAGGTGGACAGAGTCTGGAGCTTTGTGACAGTGAACAGTGAACAGTGAGAAGGTGGACAGAGTCTGGTGCTTTGTGACAGTGAACAGTGAGAAGGTGGACAGAGTCTGGAGCTTTGTGACAGTGAACAGTGAGAAGGTGGACAGAGTCTGGAGCTTTGTTACAGTGAACAGTGAAAAGGTGGACAGAGTCTGGTGCTGTGTTACAGTGAACAGTGAACAGTGAGAAGGTGGACAGAGTCTGGAGCTTTGTTACAGTGAACAGTGAGAAGGTGGACAGAGTCTGGAGCTTTGTGACAGTGAACAGTGAGAAGGTGGACAGAGTCTGGTGCTTTGTGACAGTGAACAGTGAACAGTGAGAAGGTGGACAGAGTCTGGAGCTTTGTTACAGTGAACAGTGAGAAGGTGGACAGAGTCTGGAGCTTTGTTACAGTGAACAGTGAGAAGGTGGACAGAGTCTGGAGCTTTGTTACAGTGAACAGTGAGAAGGTGGACAGAGTCTGGAGCTTTGTTACAGTGAACAGTGAGAAGGTGGACAGAGTCTGGAGCTTTGTGACAGTGAACAGTGAACAGTGAGAAGGTGGACAGAGTCTGGAGCTTTGTTACAGTGAACAGTGAAAAGGTGGACAGAGTCTGGTGCTGTGTTACAGTGAACAGTGAACAGTGAGAAGGTGGACAGAGTCTGGAGCTTTGTTACAGTGAACAGTGAGAAGGTGGACAGAGTCTGGAGCTTTGTTACAGTGAACAGTGAAAAGGTGGACAGAGTCTGGTGCTGTGTTACAGTGAACAGTGAACAGTGAGAAGGTGGACAGAGTCTGGAGCTTTGTTACAGTGAACAGTGAGAAGGTGGACAGAGTCTGGAGCTTTGTGACAGTGAACAGTGAGAAGGTGGACAGAGTCTGGAGCTTTGTTACAGTGAACAGTGAGAAGGTGGACAGAGTCTGGAGCTTTGTTACAGTGAACAGTGAACAGTGAGAAGGTGGACAGAGTCTGGTGCTTTGTAACAGTGAACAGTGAGAAGGTGGACAGAGTCTGGAGCTTTGTGACAGTGAACAGTGAACAGTGAGAAGGTGGACAGAGTCTGGTGCTTTGTGACAGTGAACAGTGAGAAGGTGGACAGAGTCTGGAGCTTTGTGACAGTGAACAGTGAGAAGGTGGACAGAGTCTGGAGCTTTGTTACAGTGAACAGTGAAAAGGTGGACAGAGTCTGGTGCTGTGTTACAGTGAACAGTGAACAGTGAGAAGGTGGACAGAGTCTGGAGCTTTGTTACAGTGAACAGTGAGAAGGTGGACAGAGTCTGGAGCTTTGTGACAGTGAACAGTGAGAAGGTGGACAGAGTCTGGAGCTTTGTTACAGTGAACAGTGAACAGTGAGAAGGTGGACAGAGTCTGGTGCTTTGTAACAGTGAACAGTGAGAAGGTGGACAGAGTCTGGAGCTTTGTGACAGTGAACAGTGAACAGTGAGAAGGTGGACAGAGTCTGGTGCTTTGTGACAGTGAACAGTGAGAAGGTGGACAGAGTCTGGAGCTTTGTGACAGTGAACAGTGAGAAGGTGGACAGAGTCTGGAGCTTTGTTACAGTGAACAGTGAAAAGGTGGACAGAGTCTGGTGCTGTGTTACAGTGAACAGTGAACAGTGAGAAGGTGGACAGAGTCTGGAGCTTTGTTACAGTGAACAGTGAGAAGGTGGACAGAGTCTGGAGCTTTGTTACAGTGAACAGTGAGAATGTGGACAGAGTCTGGTGCTTTGTGACAGTGAACAGTGAGAAGGTGGACAGAGTCTGGAGCTTTGTGACAGTGAACAGTGAGAAGGTGGACAGAGTCTGGAGCTTTGTGACAGTGAACAGTGAGAAGGTGGACAGAGTCTGGAGCTTTGTTACAGTGAACAGTGAGAAGGTGGACAGAGTCTGGAGCTTTGTTACAGTGAACAGTGAGAAGGTGGACAGAGTCTGGAGCTTTGTTACAGTGAACAGTGAACAGTGAGAAGGTGGACAGAGTCTGGAGCTTTGTTACAGTGAACAGTGAACAGTGAGAAGGTGGACAGAGTCTGGTGCTTTGTTACAGTGAACAGTGAGAAGGTGGACAGAGTCTGGTGCTTTGTTACAGTGAACAGTGAGAAGGTGGACAGAGTCTGGAGCTTTGTGACAGTGAACAGTGAACAGTGAGAAGGTGGACAGAGTCTGGAGCTTTGTTACAGTGAACAGTGAACAGTGAGAAGGTGGACAGAGTCTGGAGCTTTGTGACAGTGAACAGTGAACAGTAAGAAGGTGGACAGAGTCTGGAGCTTTGTTACAGTGAACAGTGAGAAGGTGGACAGAGTCTGGAGCTTTGTTACAGTGAACATTGAGAAGGTGGACAGAGTCTGGAGCTTTGTGACAGTGAACAGTGAGAAGGTGGACAGAGTCTGGAGCTTTGTTACAGTGAACAGTGAGAAGGTGGACAGAGTCTGGTGCTGTGTTACAGTGAACAGTGAGAAGGTGGACAGAGTCTGGAGCTTTGTTACACTGAACAGTGAGAAGGTGGACAGAGTCTGGAGCTTTGTAACAGTGAACAGTGAGAAGGTGGACAGAGTCTGGAGCTTTGTGACAGTGAACAGTGAGAAGGTGGACAGAGTCTGGAGCTTTGTGACAGTGAACAGTGAGAAGGTGGACAGAGTCTGGAGCTTTGTGACAGTGAACAGTGAACAGTAAGAAGGTGGACAGAGTCTGGAGCTTTGTGACAGTGAACAGTGAACAGTAAGAAGGTGGACAGAGTCTGGAGCTTTGTGACAGTGAACAGTGAGAAGGTGGACAGAGTCTGGAGCTTTGTGACAGTGAACAGTGAGAAGGTGGACAGAGTCTGGAGCTTTGTGACAGTGAACAGTGAACAGTAAGAAGGTGGACAGAGTCTGGAGCTTTGTTACAGTGAACAGTGAGAAGGTGGACAGAGTCTGGAGCTTTGTGACAGTGAACAGTGAGAAGGTGGACAGAGTCTGGAGCTTTGTGACAGTGAACAGTGAGAAGGTGGACAGAGTCTGGAGCTTTGTAACAGTGAACATTGAGAAGGTGGACAGAGTCTGGAGCTTTGTTACAGTGAACAGTGAGAAGGTGGACAGAGTCTGGAGCTTTGTGACAGTGAACAGTGAACAGTGAGAAGGTGGACAGAGTCTGGAGCTTTGTGACAGTGAACAGTGAACAGTGAGAAGGTGGACAGAGTCTGGAGCTTTGTGACAGTGAACAGTGAGAAGGTGGACAGAGTCTGGAGCTTTGTGACAGTGAACAGTGAGAAGGTGGACAGAGTCTGGAGCTTTGTGACAGTGAACAGTGAGAAGGTGGACAGAGTCTGGAGCTTTGTTACAGTGAACAGTGAACAGTGAGAAGGTGGACAGAGTCTGGAGCTTTGTGACAGTGAACAGTGAGAAGGTGGACAGAGTCTGGAGCTTTGTGACAGTGAACAGTGAGAAGGTGGACAGAGTCTGGAGCTTTGTTACAGTGAACAGTGAGAAGGTGGACAGAGTCTGGAGCTTTGTTACAGTGAACAGTGAGAAGGTGGACAGAGTCTGGAGCTTTGTTACAGTGAACAGTGAGAAGGTGGACAGAGTCTGGAGCTTTGTGACAGTGAACAGTGAGAAGGTGGACAGAGTCTGGAGCTTTGTTACAGTGAACAGTGAGAAGGTGGACAGAGTCTGGAGCTTTGTGACAGTGAACAGTGAGAAGGTGGACAGAGTCTGGAGCTTTGTGACAATGAACAGTGAACAGTGAGAAGGTGGACAGAGTCTGGAGCTTTGTGACAGTGAACAGTGAACAGTAAGAAGGTGGACAGAGTCTGGAGCTTTGTTACAGTGAACAGTGAGAAGGTGGACAGAGTCTGGAGCTTTGTGACAGTGAACAGTGAGAAGGTGGACAGAGTCTGGAGCTTTGTGACAGTGAACAGTGAGAAGGTGGACAGAGTCTGGAGCTTTGTGACAGTGAACAGTGAGAAGGTGGACAGAGTCTGGAGCTTTGTTACAGTGAACAGTGAGAAGGTGGACAGAGTCTGGAGCTTTGTGACAGTGAACAGTGAACAGTGAACAGTGAGAAGGTGGACAGAGTCTGGAGCTTTGTGACAGTGAACAGTGAGAAGGTGGACAGAGTCTGGAGCTTTGTGACAGTGAACAGTGAGAAGGTGGACAGAGTCTGGAGCTTTGTGACAGTGAACAGTAAGAAGGTGGACAGAGTCTGGAGCTTTGTTACAGTGAACAGTGAGAAGGTGGACAGAGTCTGGAGCTTTGTAACAGTGAACAGTGAGAAGGTGGACAGAGTCTGGTGCTTTGTGACAGTGAACAGTGAGAAGGTGGACAGAGTCTGGAGCTTTGTTACAGTGAACAGTGAGAAGGTGGACAGAGTCTGGAACTTTGTGACAGTGAACAGTGAGAAGGTGGACAGAGTCTGGAGCTTTGTTACAGTGAACAGTGAGAAGGTGGACAGAGTCTGGAGCTTTGTGACAGTGAACAGTGAACAGTGAGAAGGTGGACAGAGTCTGGAGCTTTGTGACAGTGAACAGTGAGAAGGTGGACAGAGTCTGGAGCTTTGTGACAGTGAACAGTGAACAGTGAGAAGGTGGACAGAGTCTGGAGCTTTGTGACAGTGAACAGTGAGGAGGTGGACAGAGTCTGGAGCTTTGTGACAGTGAACAGTGAACAGTAAGAAGGTGGACAGAGTCTGGAGCTGTGTTACAGTGAACAGTGAGAAGGTGGACAGAGTCTGGAGCTTTGTGACAGTGAACAGTGAACAGTAAGAAGGTGGACAGAGTCTGGAGCTGTGTTACAGTGAACAGTGAGAAGGTGGACAGAGTCTGGAGCTTTGTGACAGTGAACAGTGAACAGTAAGAAGGTGGACAGAGTCTGGAGCTTTGTTACAGTGAACAGTGAGAAGGTGGACAGAGTCTGGTGCTTTGTTACAGTGAACAGTGAGAAGGTGGACAGAGTCTGGAGCTTTGTTACAGTGAACAGTGAGAAGGTGGACAGAGTCTGGAGCTTTGTGACAGTGAACAGTGAGAAGGTGGACAGAGTCTGGAGCTTTGTGACAATGAACAGTGAACAGTGAGAAGGTGGACAGAGTCTGGAGCTTTGTGACAGTGAACAGTGAACAGTAAGAAGGTGGACAGAGTCTGGAGCTTTGTTACAGTGAACAGTGAGAAGGTGGACAGAGTCTGGAGCTTTGTGACAGTGAACAGTGAGAAGGTGGACAGAGTCTGGAGCTTTGTGACAGTGAACAGTGAACAGTGAGAAGGTGGACAGAGTCTGGAGCTTTGTTACAGTGAACAGTGAGAAGGTGGACAGAGTCTGGAGCTTTGTGACAGTGAACAGTGAACAGTGAACAGTGAGAAGGTGGACAGAGTCTGGAGCTTTGTGACAGTGAACAGTGAGAAGGTGGACAGAGTCTGGAGCTTTGTGACAGTGAACAGTGAACAGTGAACAGTGAGAAGGTGGACAGAGTCTGGAGCTTTGTAACAGTGAACAGTGAGAAGGTGGACAGAGTCTGGTGCTTTGTGACAGTGAACAGTGAGAAGGTGGACAGAGTCTGGAGCTTTGTTACAGTGAACAGTGAGAAGGTGGACAGAGTCTGGAACTTTGTGACAGTGAACAGTGAGAAGGTGGACAGAGTCTGGAGCTTTGTTACAGTGAACAGTGAGAAGGTGGACAGAGTCTGGAGCTTTGTTACAGTGAACAGTGAGAAGGTGGACAGAGTCTGGAGCTTTGTGACAGTGAACAGTGAGAAGGTGGACAGAGTCTGGAGCTTTGTGACAGTGAACAGTGAAAAGTGAGAAGGTGGACAGAGTCTGGAGCTTTGTGACAGTGAACAGTGAGGAGGTGGACAGAGTCTGGAGCTTTGTTACAGTGAACAGTGAGAAGGTGGACAGAGTCTGGAGCTTTGTGACAGTGAACAGTGAACAGTAAGAAGGTGGACAGAGTCTGGAGCTTTGTTACAGTGAACAGTGAACAGTGAGAAGGTGGACAGAGTCTGGAGCTTTGTGACAGTGAACAGTGAGAAGGTGGACAGAGTCTGGAGCTTTGTGACAGTGAACAGTGAGAAGGTGGACAGAGTCTGGAGCTTTGTTACAGTGAACAGTGAGAAGGTGGACAGAGTCTGGAGCTTTGTTACAGTGAACAGTGAGAAGGTGGACAGAGTCTGGAGCTTTGTTACAGTGAACAGTGAGAAGGTGGACAGAGTCTGGAGCTTTGTTACAGTGAACAGTGAGAAGGTGGACAGAGTCTGGAGCTTTGTGACAGTGAACAGTGAACAGTGAACAGTGAGAAGGTGGACAGAGTCTGGAGCTTTGTTACAGTGAACAGTGAACAGTGAGAAGGTGGACAGAGTCTGGAGCTTTGTTACAGTGAACAGTGAGAACGTGGACAGAGTCTGGAGCTTTGTGACAGTGAACAGTGAGAAGGTGGACAGAGTCTGGAGCTTTGTGACAGTGAACAGTGAGAAGGTGGACAGAGTCTGGAGCTTTGTGACAGTGAACAGTGAACAGTGAGAAGGTGGACAGAGTCTGGAGCTTTGTGACAGTGAACAGTGAACAGTGAACAGTGAGAAGGTGGACAGAGTCTGGAGCTTTGTGACAGTGAACAGTGAGAAGGTGGACAGAGTCTGGAGCTTTGTGACAGTGAACAGTGAGAAGGTGGACAGAGTCTGGAGCTTTGTTACAGTGAACAGTGAGAAGGTGGACAGAGTCTGGAGCTTTGTTACAGTGAACAGTGAGAAGGTGGACAGAGTCTGGAGCTTTGTGACAGTGAACAGTGAACAGTGAGAAGGTGGACAGAGTCTGGAGCTTTGTTACAGTGAACAGTGAGAAGGTGGACAGAGTCTGGAGCTTTGTGACAGTGAACAGTGAGAAGGTGGACAGAGTCTGGAGCTTTGTGACAGTGAACAGTGAACAGTGAGAAGGTGGACAGAGTCTGGAGCTTTGTGACAGTGAACAGTGAACAGTGAGAAGGTGGACAGAGTCTGGAGCTTTGTTACAGTGAACAGTGAGAAGGTGGACAGAGTCTGGAGCTTTGTGACAGTGAACAGTGAGAAGGTGGACAGAGTCTGGAGCTTTGTGACAGTGAACAGTGAACAGTGAGAAGGTGGACAGAGTCTGGAGCTTTGTGACAGTGAACAGTGAGAAGGTGGACAGAGTCTGGAGCTTTGTGACAGTGAACAGTGAGAAGATGGACAGAGTCTGGAGCTTTGTGACAGTGAACAGTGAGAAGGTGGACAGAGTCTGGAGCTTTGTGACAGTGAACAGTGAACAGTGAACAGTGAGAAGGTGGACAGAGTCTGGAGCTTTGTAACAGTGAACAGTGAGAAGGTGGACAGAGTCTGGAGCTTTGTGACAGTGAACAGTGAGAAGGTGGACAGAGTCTGGAGCTTTGTTACAGTGAACAGTGAGAAGGTGGACAGAGTCTGGAGCTTTGTGACAGTGAACAGTGAGAAGGTGGACAGAGTCTGGAGCTTTGTTACAGTGAACAGTGAGAAGGTGGACAGAGTCTGGAGCTTTGTGACAGTGAACAGTGAGAAGGTGGACAGAGTCTGGAGCTTTGTGACAGTGAACAGTGAACAGTGAGAAGGTGGACAGAGTCTGGAGCTTTGTTACAGTGAACAGTGAGAACGTGGACAGAGTCTGGAGCTTTGTGACAGTGAACAGTGAGAAGGTGGACAGAGTCTGGAGCTTTGTGACAGTGAACAGTGAACAGTGAGAAGGTGGACAGAGTCTGGAGCTTTGTGACAGTGAACAGTGAGAAGGTGGACAGAGTCTGGAGCTTTGTGACAGTGAACAGTGAACAGTGAACAGTGAGAAGGTGGACAGAGTCTGGAGCTTTGTGACAGTGAACAGTGAACAGTGAACAGTGAGAAGGTGGACAGAGTCTGGAGCTTTGTGACAGTGAACAGTGAGAAGGTGGACAGAGTCTGGAGCTTTGTGACAGTGAACAGTGAGAAGGTGGACAGAGTCTGGAGCTTTGTTACAGTGAACAGTGAGAAGGTGGACAGAGTCTGGAGCTTTGTTACAGTGAACAGTGAGAAGGTGGACAGAGTCTGGAGCTTTGTTACAGTGAACAGTGAGAAGGTGGACAGAGTCTGGAGCTTTGTGACAGTGAACAGTGAGAAGGTGGACAGAGTCTGGAGCTTTGTGACAGTGAACAGTGAACAGTGAGAAGGTGGACAGAGTCTGGAGCTTTGTGACAGTGAACAGTGAGAAGGTGGACAGAGTCTGGAGCTTTGTGACAGTGAACAGTGAGAAGGTGGACAGAGTCTGGAGCTTTGTGACAGTGAACAGTGAGAAGGTGGACAGAGTCTGGAGCTTTGTGACAGTGAACAGTGAACAGTGAACAGTGAACAGTGAGAAGGTGGACAGAGTCTGGAGCTTTGTAACAGTGAACAGTGAGAAGGTGGACAGAGTCTGGTGCTTTGTGACAGTGAACAGTGAGAAGGTGGACAGAGTCTGGAGCTTTGTGACAGTGAACAGTGAGAAGGTGGACAGAGTCTGGAGCTTTGTTACAGTGAACAGTGAGAAGGTGGACAGAGTCTGGAGCTTTGTGACAGTGAACAGTGAGAAGGTGGACAGAGTCTGGAGCTTTGTGACAGTGAACAGTGAACAGTGAGAAGGTGGACAGAGTCTGGAGCTTTGTTACAGTGAACAGTGAGAACGTGGACAGAGTCTGGAGCTTTGTGACAGTGAACAGTGAGAAGGTGGACAGAGTCTGGAGCTTTGTGACAGTGAACAGTGAACAGTGAGAAGGTGGACAGAGTCTGGAGCTTTGTGACAGTGAACAGTGAGAAGGTGGACAGAGTCTGGAGCTTTGTGACAGTGAACAGTGAACAGTGAACAGTGAGAAGGTGGACAGAGTCTGGAGCTTTGTGACAGTGAACAGTGAACAGTGAACAGTGAGAAGGTGGACAGAGTCTGGAGCTTTGTGACAGTGAACAGTGAACAGTGAACAGTGAGAAGGTGGACAGAGTCTGGAGCTTTGTGACAGTGAACAGTGAACAGTGAACAGTGAGAAGGTGGACAGAGTCTGGAGCTTTGTGACAGTGAACAGTGAGAAGGTGGACAGAGTCTGGAGCTTTGTGACAGTGAACAGTGAGAAGGTGGACAGAGTCTGGAGCTTTGTTACAGTGAACAGTGAGAAGGTGGACAGAGTCTGGAGCTTTGTGACAGTGAACAGTGAGAAGGTGGACAGAGTCTGGAGCTTTGTGACAGTGAACAGTGAACAGTGAGAAGGTGGACAGAGTCTGGAGCTTTGTGACAGTGAACAGTGAACAGTAAGAAGGTGGACAGAGTCTGGAGCTTTGTGACAGTGAACAGTGAACAGCGAGAAGGTGGACAGAGTCTGGAGCTTTGTTACAGTGAACAGTGAGAAGGTGGACAGAGTCTGGAGCTTTGTGACAGTGAACAGTGAGAAGGTGGACAGAGTCTGGAGCTTTGTGACAGTGAACAGTGAGAAGGTGGACAGAGTCTGGAGCTTTGTGACAGTGAACAGTGAGAAGGTGGACAGAGTCTGGAGCTTTGTGACAGTGAACAGTGAACAGTGAACAGTGAACAGTGAGAAGGTGGACAGAGTCTGGAGCTTTGTAACAGTGAACAGTGAGAAGGTGGACAGAGTCTGGTGCTTTGTGACAGTGAACAGTGAGAAGGTGGACAGAGTCTGGAGCTTTGTGACAGTGAACAGTGAGAAGGTGGACAGAGTCTGGAGCTTTGTTACAGTGAACAGTGAGAAGGTGGACAGAGTCTGGAGCTTTGTGACAGTGAACAGTGAGAAGGTGGACAGAGTCTGGAGCTTTGTGACAGTGAACAGTGAACAGTGAGAAGGTGGACAGAGTCTGGAGCTTTGTTACAGTGAACAGTGAGAACGTGGACAGAGTCTGGAGCTTTGTGACAGTGAACAGTGAGAAGGTGGACAGAGTCTGGAGCTTTGTGACAGTGAACAGTGAACAGTGAGAAGGTGGACAGAGTCTGGAGCTTTGTGACAGTGAACAGTGAGAAGGTGGACAGAGTCTGGAGCTTTGTGACAGTGAACAGTGAACAGTGAACAGTGAGAAGGTGGACAGAGTCTGGAGCTTTGTGACAGTGAACAGTGAACAGTGAACAGTGAGAAGGTGGACAGAGTCTGGAGCTTTGTGACAGTGAACAGTGAACAGTGAACAGTGAGAAGGTGGACAGAGTCTGGAGCTTTGTGACAGTGAACAGTGAGAAGGTGGACAGAGTCTGGAGCTTTGTGACAGTGAACAGTGAGAAGGTGGACAGAGTCTGGAGCTTTGTTACAGTGAACAGTGAGAAGGTGGACAGAGTCTGGAGCTTTGTGACAGTGAACAGTGAGAAGGTGGACAGAGTCTGGAGCTTTGTGACAGTGAACAGTGAACAGTGAGAAGGTGGACAGAGTCTGGAGCTTTGTGACAGTGAACAGTGAACAGTAAGAAGGTGGACAGAGTCTGGAGCTTTGTGACAGTGAACAGTGAACAGCGAGAAGGTGGACAGAGTCTGGAGCTTTGTTACAGTGAACAGTGAGAAGGTGGACAGAGTCTGGAGCTTTGTTACAGTGAACAGTGAGAAGGTGGACAGAGTCTGGAGCTTTGTGACAGTGAACAGTGAGAAGGTGGACAGAGTCTGGAGCTTTGTGACAGTGAACAGTGAGAAGGTGGACAGAGTCTGGAGCTTTGTTACAGTGAACAGTGAGAAGGTGGACAGAGTCTGGAGCTTTGTGACAGTGAACAGTGAGAAGGTGGACAGAGTCTGGAGCTTTGTGACAGTGAACAGTGAGAAGGTGGACAGAGTCTGGAGCTTTGTGACAGTGAACAGTGAGAAGGTGGACAGAGTCTGGAGCTTTGTGACAGTGAACAGTGAACAGTGAACAGTGAGAAGGTGGACAGAGTCTGGAGCTTTGTTACAGTGAACAGTGAACAGTGAGAAGGTGGACAGAGTCTGGAGCTTTGTGACAGTGAACAGTGAGAAGGTGGACAGAGTCTGGAGCTTTGTGACAGTGAACAGTGAGAGGGTGGACAGAGTCTGGAGCTTTGTTACAGTGAACAGTGAGAAGGTGGACAGAGTCTGGAGCTTTGTTACAGTGAACAGTGAGAAGGTGGACAGAGTCTGGAGCTTTGTGACAGTGAACAGTGAGAAGGTGGACAGAGTCTGGAGCTTTGTTACAGTGAACAGTGAGAAGGTGGACAGAGTCTGGAGCTTTGTGACAGTGAACAGTGATAAGGTGGACAGAGTCTGGAGCTTTGTGACAGTGAACAGTGAACAGTGAGAAGGTGGACAGAGTCTGGAGCTTTGTGACAGTGAACAGTGAACAGTGAGAAGGTGGACAGAGTCTGGAGCTTTGTGACAGTGAACAGTGAGAAGGTGGACAGAGTCTGGAGCTTTGTGACAGTGAACAGTGAACAGTGAACAGTGAGAAGGTGGACAGAGTCTGGAGCTTTGTGACAGTGAACAGTGAGAAGGTGGACAGAGTCTGGAGCTTTGTGACAGTGAACAGTGAGAAGGTGGACAGAGTCTGGAGCTTTGTGACAGTGAACAGTGAGAAGGTGGACAGAGTCTGGAGCTTTGTAACAGTGAACAGTGAGAAGGTGGACAGAGTCTGGAGCTTTGTTACAGTGAACAGTGAGAAGGTGGACAGAGTCTGGAGCTTTGTTACAGTGAACAGTGAGAAGGTGGATAGAGTCTGGTGCTTTGTGACAGTGAACAGTGAGAAGGTGGACAGAGTCTGGAGCTTTGTGACAGTGAACAGTGAGAAGGTGGACAGAGTCTGGAGCTTTGTGACAGTGAACAGTGAGAAGGTGGACAGAGTCTGGTGCTTTGTGACAGTGAACAGTGAGAAGGTGGACAGAGTCTGGAGCTTTGTAACAGTGAACAGTGAGAAGGTGGACAGAGTCTGGAGCTTTGTTACAGTGAACAGTGAGAAGGTGGACAGAGTCTGGTGCTTTGTTACAGTGAACAGTGAGAAGGTGGACAGAGTCTGGAGCTTTGTTACAGTGAACAGTGAGAAGGTGGACAGAGTCTGGAGCTTTGTGACAGTGAACAGTGAGAAGGTGGACAGAGTCTGGAGCTTTGTGACAGTGAACAGTGAGAAGGTGGACAGAGTCTGGAGCTTTGTTACAGTGAACAGTGAGAAGGTGGACCGAGTCTGGAGCTTTGTGACAGTGAACAGTGAGAAGGTGGACAGAGTCTGGAGCTTTGTGACAGTGAACAGTGAGAAGGTGGACAGAGTCTGGAGCTTTGTGACAGTGAACAGTGAACAGTGAACAGTGAGAAGGTGGACAGAATCTGGAGCTTTGTTACAGTGAACAGTGAACAGTGAGAAGGTGGACAGAGTCTGGAGCTTTGTGACAGTGAACAGTGAGAAGGTGGACAGAGTCTGGAGCTTTGTGACAGTGAACAGTGAGAAGGTGGACAGAGTCTGGAGCTTTGTTACAGTGAACAGTGAGAAGGTGGACAGAGTCTGGAGCTTTGTGACAGTGAACAGTGAGAAGGTGGACAGAGTCTGGAGCTTTGTGACAGTGAACAGTGAACATTGAACAGTGAACAGTGAGAAGGTGGACAGAGTCTGGAGCTTTGTAACAGTGAACAGTGAGAAGGTGGACAGAGTCTGGAGCTTTGTTACAGTGAACAGTGAGAAGGTGGACAGAGTCTGGAGCTTTGTTACAGTGAACAGTGAGAAGGTGGACAGAGTCTGGAGCTTTGTGACAGTGAACAGTGAGAAGGTGGACAGAGTCTGGAGCTTTGTTAAAGTGAACAGTGAGAAGGTGGACAGAGTCTGGAGCTTTGTGACAGTGAACAGTGAACAGTGAGAAGGTGGACAGAGTCTGGAGCTTTGTGACAGTGAACAGTGAGAAGGTGGACAGAGTCTGGAGCTTTGTGACAGTGAACAGTGAACAGTGAGAAGGTGGACAGAGTCTGGAGCTTTGTGACAGTGAACAGTGAACAGTGAACAGTGAGAAGGTGGACAGAGTCTGGAGCTTTGTAACAGTGAACAGTGAGAAGGTGGACAGAGTCTGGTGCTTTGTGACAGTGAACAGTGAGAAGGTGGACAGAGTCTGGAGCTTTGTGACAGTGAACAGTGAGAAGGTGGACAGAGTCTGGAGCTTTGTGACAGTGAACAGTGAGAAGGTGGACAGAGTCTGGAGCTTTGTTACAGTGAACAGTGAGAAGGTGGACAGAGTCTGGAGCTTTGTTACAGTGAACAGTGAGAAGGTGGACAGAGTCTGGAGCTTTGTGACAGTGAACAGTGAGAAGGTGGACAGAGTCTGGAGCTTTGTGACAGTGAACAGTGAGAAGGTGGACAGAGTCTGGAGCTTTGTGACAGTGAACAGTGAACAGTGAGAAGGTGGACAGAGTCTGGAGCTTTGTTACAGTGAACAGTGAGAACGTGGACAGAGTCTGGAGCTTTGTGACAGTGAACAGTGAGAAGGTGGACAGAGTCTGGAGCTTTGTGACAGTGAACAGTGAACAGTGAGAAGGTGGACAGAGTCTGGAGCTTTGTGACAGTGAACAGTGAGAAGGTGGACAGAGTCTGGAGCTTTGTGACAGTGAACAGTGAACAGTGAGAAGGTGGACAGAGTCTGGAGCTTTGTGACAGTGAACAGTGAACAGTGAGAAGATGGACAGAGTCTGGAGCTTTGTTACAGTGAACAGTGAGAAGGTGGACAGAGTCTGGAGCTTTGTGACAGTGAACAGTGAGAAGGTGGACAGAGTCTGGAGCTTTGTTACAGTGAACAGTGAGAAGGTGGACAGAGTCTGGAGCTTTGTTACAGTGAACAGTGAGAAGGTGGACAGAGTCTGGAGCTTTGTGACAGTGAACAGTGAGAAGGTGGACAGAGTCTGGAGCTTTGTGACAGTGAACAGTGAACAGTGAGAAGGTGGACAGAGTCTGGAGCTTTGTGACAGTGAACAGTGAACAGTGAGAAGGTGGACAGAGTCTGGAGCTTTGTGACAGTGAACAGTGAACAGTGAGAAGGTGGACAGAGTCTGGAGCTTTGTTACAGTGAACAGTGAGAAGGTGGACAGAGTCTGGAGCTTTGTGACAGTGAACAGTGAGAAGGTGGACAGAGTCTGGAGCTTTGTGACAGTGAACAGTGAACAGTGAACAGTGAGAAGGTGGACAGAATCTGGAGCTTTGTGACAGTGAACAGTGAGAAGGTGGACAGAGTCTGGAGCTTTGTAACAGTGAACAGTGAGAAGGTGGACAGAGTCTGGAGCTTTGTTACAGTGAACAGTGAGAAGGTGGACAGAGTCTGGTGCTTTGTTACAGTGAACAGTGAGAAGGTGGACAGAGTCTGGAGCTTTGTGACAGTGAACAGTGAGAAGGTGGACAGAGTCTGGTGCTTTGTTACAGTGAACAGTGAGAAGGTGGACAGAGTCTGGAGCTTTGTGACAGTGAACAGTGAGAAGGTGGACAGAGTCTGGAGCTTTGTGACAGTGAACAGTGAACAGTGAGAAGGTGGACAGAGTCTGGAGCTTTGTGACAGTGAACAGTGAACAGTAAGAAGGTGGACAGAGTCTGGAGCTTTGTGACAGTGAACAGTGAGAAGGTGGACAGAGTCTGGTGCTTTGTTACAGTGAACAGTGAGAAGGTGGACAGAGTCTGGTGCTTTGTGACAGTGAACAGTGAACAGTGAGAAGGTGGACAGAGTCTGGAGCTTTGTGACAGTGAACAGTGAACAGTGAGAAGGTGGACAGAGTCTGGAGCTTTGTGACAGTGAACAGTGAACAGTGAGAAGGTGGACAGAGTCTGGTGTTTTGTTACAGTGAACAGTGAGAAGGTGGACAGAGTCTGGAGCTTTGTGACAGTGAACAGTGAGAAGGTGGACAGAGTCTGGAGCTTTGTGACAGTGAACAGTGAACAGTGAGAAGGTGGACAGAGTCTGGAGCTTTGTGACAGTGAACAGTGAGAAGGTGGACAGAGTCTGGAGCTTTGTGACAGTGAACAGTGAACAGTGAACAGTGAGAAGGTGGACAGAGTCTGGAGCTTTGTAACAGTGAACAGTGAGAAGGTGGACAGAGTCTGGTGCTTTGTGACAGTGAACAGTGAGAAGGTGGACAGAGTCTGGAGCTTTGTAACAGTGAACAGTGAGAAGGTGGACAGAGTCTGGAGCTTTGTGACAGTGAACAGTGAGAAGGTGGACAGAGTCTGGAGCTTTGTGACAGTGAACAGTGAGAAGGTGGACAGAGTCTGGAGCTTTGTGACAGTGAACAGTGAACAGTGAGAAGGTGGACAGAGTCTGGAGCTTTGTGACAGTGAACAGTGAGAAGGTGGACAGAGTCTGGAGCTTTGTGACAGTGAACAGTGAACAGTGAGAAGGTGGACAGAGTCTGGAGCTTTGTGACGGTGAACAGTGAACAGTAAGAAGGTGGACAGAGTCTGGAGCTTTGTTACAGTGAACAGTGAACAGTGAGAAGGTGGACAGAGTCTGGAGCTTTGTGACAGTGAACAGTGAACAGTGAGAAGGTGGACAGAGTCTGGAGCTTTGTGACAGTGAACAGTGAGAAGGTGGACAGAGTCTGGAGCTTTGGGACAGTGAACAGTGAACAGTGAGAAGGTGGACAGAGTCTGGAGCTTTGTGACAGTGAACAGTGAACAGTGAGAAGGTGGACAGAGTCTGGAGCTTTGTTACAGTGAACAGTGAGAACATGGACAAAGTCTGGAGCTTTGTGACAGTGAACAGTGAGAAGGTGGACAGAGTCTGGAGCTTTGTGACAGTGAACAGTGAGAAGGTGGACAGAGTCTGGAGCTTTGTGACAGTGAACAGTGAACAGTGAGAAGGTGGACAGAGTCTGGAGCTTTGTTACAGTGAACAGTGAGAAGGTGGACAGAGTCTGGAGCTTTGTTACAGTGAACAGTGAGAAGGTGGACAGAGTCTGGAGCTTTGTGACAGTGAACAGTGAGAAGGTGGACAGAGTCTGGAGCTTTGTGACAGTGAACAGTGAACAGTGAGAAGGTGGACAGAGTCTGGAGCTTTGTGACAGTGAACAGTGAGAAGGTGGACAGAGTCTGGAGCTTTGTGACAGTGAACAGTGAACAGTGAACAGTGAGAAGGTGGACAGAGTCTGAAGCTTTGTGACAGTGAACAGTGAACAGTGAGAAGGTGGACAGAGTCTGGAGCTTTGTTACAGTGAACAGTGAGAAGGTGGACAGAGTGTGGAGCTTTGTGACAGTGAACAGTGAGAAGGTGGACAGAGTCTGGAGCTTTGTGACAGTGAACAGTGAACAGTGAGAAGGTGGACAGAGTCTGGAGCTTTGTTACAGTGAACAGTGAACAGTGAGAAGGTGGACAGAGTCTGGAGCTTTGTGACAGTGAACAGTGAACAGTGAGAAGGTGGACAGAGTCTGGAGCTTTGTTACAGTGAACAGTGAGAAGGTGGACAGAGTCTGGAGCTTTGTTACAGTGAACAGTGAACAGTGAGAAGGTGGACAGAGTCTGGAGCTTTGTTACAGTGAACAGTGAGAAGGTGGACAGAGTCTGGAGCTTTGTGACAGTGAACAGTGAGAAGGTGGACAGAGTCTGGAGCTTTGGGACAGTGAACAGTGAACAGTGAACAGTGAGAAGGTGGACAGAGTCTGGAGCTTTGTGACAGTGAACAGTGAACAGTGAGAAGGTGGACAGAGTCTGGAGCTTTGTTACAGTGAACAGTGAGAACGTGGACAGAGTCTGGAGCTTTGTGACAGTGAACAGTGAGAAGGTGGACAGAGTCTGGAGCTTTGTGACAGTGAACAGTGAGAACGTGGACAGAGTCTGGAGCTTTGTGACAGTGAACAGTGAGAAGGTGGACAGAGTCTGGAGCTTTGTGACAGTGAACAGTGAACAGTGAGAAGGTGGACAGAGTCTGGAGCTTTGTGACAGTGAACAGTGAGAAGGTGGACAGAGTCTGGAGCTTTGTGACAGTGAACAGTGAACAGTGAGAAGGTGGACAGAGTCTGGAGCTTTGTTACAGTGAACAGTGAGAAGGTGGACAGAGTCTGGAGCTTTGTTACAGTGAACAGTGAGAAGGTGGACAGAGTCTGGAGCTTTGTGACAGTGAACAGTGAGAAGGTGGACAGAGTCTGGAGCTTTGTGACAGTGAACAGTGAACAGTGAGAAGGTGGACAGAGTCTGGAGCTTTGTGACAGTGAACAGTGAGAAGGTGGACAGAGTCTGGAGCTTTGTGACAGTGAACAGTGAACAGTGAACAGTGAGAAGGTGGACAGAGTCTGGAGCTTTGTTACAGTGAACAGTGAGAAGGTGGACAGAGTCTGGAGCTTTGTGACAGTGAACAGTGAGAAGGTGGACAGAGTCTGGTGCTTTGTTACAGTGAACAGTGAACAGTGAGAAGGTGGACAGAGTCTGGAGCTTTGTTACAGTGAACAGTGAGAAGGTGGACAGAGTCTGGAGCTTTGTGACACTGAACAGTGAGAAGGTGGACAGAGTCTGGAGCTTTGTGACAGTGAACAGTGAACAGTGAGAAGGTGGACAGAGTCTGGAGCTTTGTGACAGTGAACAGTGAGAAGGTGGACAGAGTCTGGAGCTTTGTGACAGTGAACAGTGAACAGTGAGAAGGTGGACAGAGTCTGGAGCTTTGTGACAGTGAACAGTGAGAAGGTGGACAGAGTCTGGAGCTTTGTGACAGTGAACAGTGAACAGTGAGAAGGTGGACAGAGTCTGGAGCTTTGTGACAGTGAACAGTGAGAAGGTGGACAGAGTCTGGAGCTTTGTGACAGTGAACAGTGAACAGTGAGAAGGTGGACAGAGTCTGGAGCTTTGTTACAGTGAACAGTGAGAAGGTGGACAGAGTCTGGAGCTTTGTTACAGTGAACAGTGAGAAGGTGGACAGAGTCTGGAGCTTTGTGACAGTGAACAGTGAGAAGGTGGACAGAGTCTGGAGCTTTGTGACAGTGAACAGTGAGAAGGTGGACAGAGTCTGGAGCTTTGTGACAGTGAACAGTGAACAGTGAGAAGGTGGACAGAGTCTGGAGCTTTGTGACAGTGAACAGTGAACAGTGAGAAGGTGGACAGAGTCTGGAGCTTTGTTACAGTGAACAATGAGAAGGTGGACAGAGTCTGGAGCTTTGTGACAGTGAACAGTGAACAGTAAGAAGGTGGACAGAGTCTGGTGCTTTGTGACAGTGAACAGTGAGAAGGTGGACAGAGTCTGGAGCTTTGTTACAGTGAACAGTGAGAAGGTGGACAGAGTCTGGAGCTTTGTGACACTGAACAGTGAGAAGGTGGACAGAGTCTGGAGCTTTGTGACAGTGAACAGTGAACAGTGAGAAGGTGGACAGAGTCTGGAGCTTTGTGACAGTGAACAGTGAGAAGGTGGACAGAGTCTGGAGCTTTGTGACAGTGAACAGTGAACAGTGAGAAGGTGGACAGAGTCTGGAGCTTTGTTACAGTGAACAGTGAGAAGGTGGACAGAGTCTGGAGCTTTGTTACAGTGAACAGTGAGAAGGTGGACAGAGTCTGGAGCTTTGTGACAGTGAACAGTGAGAAGGTGGACAGAGTCTGGAGCTTTGTGACAGTGAACAGTGAGAAGGTGGACAGAGTCTGGAGCTTTGTGACAGTGAACAGTGAACAGTGAGAAGGTGGACAGAGTCTGGAGCTTTGTGACAGTGAACAGTGAACAGTGAGAAGGTGGACAGAGTCTGGAGCTTTGTTACAGTGAACAATGAGAAGGTGGACAGAGTCTGGAGCTTTGTGACAGTGAACAGTGAACAGTAAGAAGGTGGACAGAGTCTGGTGCTTTGTGACAGTGAACAGTGAGAAGGTGGACAGAGTCTGGAGCTTTGTTACAGTGAACAGTGAGAAGGTGGACAGAGTCTGGAGCTTTGTTACAGTGAACAGTGAGAAGGTGGACAGAGTCTGGAGCTTTGTTACAGTGAACAGTGAGAAGGTGGACAGAGTCTGGAGCTTTGTTACAGTGAACAGTGAGAAGGTGGACAGAGTCTGGAGCTTTGTGACAGTGAACAGTGAGAAAGTGGACAGAGTCTGGAGCTTTGTAACAGTGAACAGTGAGAAGGTGGACAGAGTCTGGAGCTTTGTGACAGTGAACAGTGAGAAGGTGGACAGAGTCTGGAGCTTTGTGACAGTGAACAGTGAACAGTAAGAAGGTGGTCAGAGTCTGGAGCTTTGTTACAGTGAACAGTGAGAAGGTGGACAGAGTCTGGAGCTTTGTTACAGTGAACAGTGAGAAGGTGGACAGAGTCTGGAGCTTTGTGACAGTGAACAGTGAACAGTAAGAAGGTGGACAGAGTCTGGTGCTTTGTGACAGTGAACAGTGAGAAGGTGGACAGAGTCTGGAGCTTTGTTACAGTGAACAGTGAGAAGGTGGACAGAGTCTGGAGCTTTGTTACAGTGAACAGTGAGAAGGTGGACAGAGTCTGGAGCTTTGTTACAGTGAACAGTGAGAAGGTGGACAGAGTCTGGAGCTTTGTTACAGTGAACAGTGAGAAGGTGGACAGAGTCTGGAGCTTTGTGACAGTGAACAGTGAGAAAGTGGACAGAGTCTGGAGCTTTGTAACAGTGAACAGTGAGAAGGTGGACAGAGTCTGGAGCTTTGTGACAGTGAACAGTGAGAAGGTGGACAGAGTCTGGAGCTTTGTGACAGTGAACAGTGAACAGTAAGAAGGTGGTCAGAGTCTGGAGCTTTGTTACAGTGAACAGTGAGAAGGTGGACAGAGTCTGGAGCTTTGTTACAGTGAACAGTGAGAAGGTGGACAGAGTCTGGAGCTTTGTGACAGTGAACAGTGAACAGTGAACAGTGAGAAGGTGGACAGAGTCTGGAGCTTTGTGACAGTGAACAGTGAGAAGGTGGACAGAGTCTGGAGCTTTGTTACAGTGAACAGTGAGAACGTGGACAGAGTCTGGAGCTTTGTGACAGTGAACCGTGAGAAGGTGGACAGAGTCTGGAGCTTTGTGACAGTGAACAGTGAACAGTGAGAAGGTGGACAGAGTCTGGAGCTTTGTGACAGTGAACAGTGAGAAGGTGGACAGAGTCTGGAGCTTTGTGACAGTGAACAGTGAACATTGAACAGTGAGAAGGTGGACAGAGTCTGGAGCTTTGTGACAGTGAACAGTGAACAGTGAACAGTGAGAAGGTGGACAGAGTCTGGAGCTTTGTTACAGTGAACAGTGAGAAGGTGGACAGAGTCTGGAGCTTTGTGACAGTGAACAGTGAGAAGGTGGACAGAGTCTGGAGCTTTGTGACAGTGAACAGTGAGAAGGTGGACAGAGTCTGGAGCTTTGTGACAGTGAACAGTGAGAAGGTGGACAGAGTCTGGAGCTTTGTGACAGTGAACAGTGAACAGTGAGAAGGTGGACAGAGTCTGGAGCTTTGTGACAGTGAACAGTGAACAGTAAGAAGGTGGACAGAGTCTGGAGCTTTGTTACAGTGAACAGTGAGAAGGTGGACAGAGTCTGGAGCTTTGTGACAGTGAACAGTGAACATTGAACAGTGAGAAGGTGGACAGAGTCTGGAGCTTTGTGACAGTGAACAGTGAACAGTGAACAGTGAGAAGGTGGACAGAGTCTGGAGCTTTGTTACAGTGAACAGTGAGAAGGTGGACAGAGTCTGGAGCTTTGTTACAGTGAACAGTGAGAAGGTGGACAGAGTCTGGAGCTTTGTGACAGTGAACAGTGAGAAGGTGGACAGAGTCTGGAGCTTTGTGACAGTGAACAGTGAGAAGGTGGACAGAGTCTGGAGCTTTGTGACAGTGAACAGTGAACAGTGAGAAGGTGGACAGAGTCTGGAGCTTTGTGACAGTGAACAGTGAACAGTAAGAAGGTGGACAGAGTCTGGAGCTTTGTTACAGTGAACAGTGAGAAGGTGGACAGAGTCTGGAGCTTTGTGACAGTGAACAGTGAGAAGGTGGACAGAGTCTGGTGCTTTGTGACAGTGAACAGTGAGAAGGTGGACAGAGTCTGGAGCTTTGTGACAGTGAACAGTGAGAAGGTGGACAGAGTCTGGAGCTTTGTGACAGTGGACAGTGAACAGTGAGAAGGTGGACAGAATCTGGAGCTTTGTGACAGTGAACAGTGAGAAGGTGGACAGAGTCTGGAGCTTTGTGACAGTGAACAGTGAACAGTGAACAGTGAGAAGGTGGACATAGTCTGGAGCTTTGTAACAGTGAACAGTGAGAAGGTGGACAGAGTCTGGTGCTTTGTGACAGTGAACAGTGAGAAGGTGGACAGAGTCTGGAGCTTTGTAACAGTGAACAGTGAGAAGGTGGACAGAGTCTGGTGCTTTGTGACAGTGAACAGTGAGAAGGTGGACAGAGTCTGGAGCTTTGTGACAGTGAACAGTGAGAAGGTGGACAGAGTCTGGAGCTTTGTGATAGTGAACAGTGAACAGTGAGAAGGTGGACAGAGTCTGGAGCTTTGTGACAGTGAACAGTGAGAAGGTGGACAGAGTCTGGAGCTTTGTGACAGTGAACAGTGAACAGTAAGAAGGTGGACAGAGTCTGGAGCTTTGTGACAGTGAACAGTGAACAGTAAGAAGGTGGACAGAGTCTGGAGCTTTGTGACAGTGAACAGTGAACAGTGAGAAGGTGGACAGAGTCTGGAGCTTTGTGACGGTGAACAGTGAACAGTAAGAAGGTGGACAGAGTCTGGAGCTTTGTTACAGTGAACAGTGAACAGTGAGAAGGTGGATAGAGTCTGGAGCTTTGTTACAGTGAACAGTGAACAGTGAGAAGGTGGACAGAGTCTGGAGCTTTGTTACAGTGAACAGTGAACAGTGAGAAGGTGGACAGAGTCTGGAGCTTTGTGACAGTGAACAGTGAGAAGGTGGACAGAGTCTGGAGCTTTGTGACAGTGAACAGTGAACAGTGAACAGTGAGAAGGTGGACAGAGTCTGGAGCTTTGTGACAGTGAACAGTGAACAGTGAGAAGGTGGACAGAGTCTGGTGCTTTGTTACAGTGAACAGTGAGAACGTGGACAGAGTCTGGAGCTTTGTGACAGTGAACAGTGAGAACGTGGACAGAGTCTGGAGCTTTGTGACAGTGAACAGTGAGAAGGTGGACAGAGTCTGGAGCTTTGTGACAGTGAACAGTGAACAGTGAGAAGGTGGACAGAGTCTGGAGCTTTGTGACAGTGAACAGTGAGAAGGTGGACAGAGTCTGGAGCTTTGTGACAGTGAACAGTGAACAGTGAACAGTGAGAAGGTGGACAGAGTCTGGAGCTTTGTTACAGTGAACAGTGAGAAGGTGGACAGAGTCTGGAGCTTTGTTACAGTGAACAGTGAGAAGGTGGACAGAGTCTGGAGCTTTGTGACAGTGAACAGTGAGAAGGTGGACAGAGTCTGGAGCTTTGTGACAGTGAACAGTGAACAGTGAGAAGGTGGACAGAGTCTGGAGCTTTGTGACAGTGAACAGTGAGAAGGTGGACAGAGTCTGGAGCTTTGTGACAGTGAACAGTGAACAGTGAACAGGGAGAAGGTGGACAGAGTCTGGAGCTTTGTGACAGTGAACAGTGAACAGTGAGAAGGTGGACAGAGTCTGGAGCTTTGTGACAGTGAACAGTGAGAAGGTGGACAGAGTCTGGAGCTTTGTGACAGTGAACAGTGAACATTGAACAGTGAGAAGGTGGACAGAGTCTGGAGCTTTGTGACAGTGAACAGTGAACAGTGAACAGTGAGAAGGTGGACAGAGTCTGGAGCTTTGTTACAGTGAACAGTGAGAAGGTGGACAGAGTCTGGAGCTTTGTGACAGTGAACAGTGAGAAGGTGGACAGAGTCTGGAGCTTTGTGACAGTGAACAGTGAGAAGGTGGACAGAGTCTGGAGCTTTGTGACAGTGAACAGTGAGAAGGTGGACAGAGTCTGGAGCTTTGTGACATTGAACAGTGAGAAGGTGGACAGAGTCTGGAGCTTTGTTACAGTGAACAGTGAACAGTGAGAAGGTGGACAGAGTCTGGAGCTTTGTGACAGTGAACAGTGAGAAGGTGGACAGAGTCTGGAGCTTTGTGACAGTGAACAGTGAGAAGGTGGACAGAGTCTGGAGCTTTGTTACAGTGAACAGTGAGAAGGTGGACAGAGTCTGGAGCTTTGTTACAGTGAACAGTGAGAAGGTGGACAGAGTCTGGAGCTTTGTTACAGTGAACAGTGAGAAGGTGGACAGAGTCTGGAGCTTTGTTAAAGTGAACAGTGAGAAGGTGGACAGAGTCTGGAGCTTTGTGACAGTGAACAGTGAGAAGGTGGACAGAGTCTGGAGCTTTGTGACAGTGAACAGTGAACAGTGAGAAGGTGGACAGAGTCTGGAGCTTTGTGACAGTGAACAGTAAGAAGGTGGACAGAGTCTGGAGCTTTGTGACAGTGAACAGTGAGAAGGTGGACAGAGTCTGGAGCTTTGTTACAGTGAACAGTGAGAAGGTGGACAGAGTCTGGAGCTTTGTGACAGTGAACAGTAAGAAGGTGGACAGAGTCTGGAGCTTTGTTACACTGAACAGTGAGAAGGTGGACAGAGTCTGGAGCTTTGTGACAGTGAACAGTAAGAAGGTGGACAGAGTCTGGAGCTTTGTGACAGTGAACAGTGAACAGTGAGAAGGTGGACAGAGTCTGGAGCTTTGTGACAGTGAACAGTGAGAAGGTGGACAGAGTCTGGAGCTTTGTGACAGTGAACAGTGAACAGTGAACAGTGAGAAGGTGGACATAGTCTGGAGCTTTGTAACAGTGAACAGTGAGAAGGTGGACAGAGTCTGGTGCTTTGTGACAGTGAACAGTGAGAAGGTGGACAGAGTCTGGAGCTTTGTAACAGTGAACAGTGAGAAGGTGGACAGAGTCTGGAGCTTTGTGACAGTGAACAGTGAGAAGGTGGACAGAGTCTGGAGCTTTGTGACAGTGAACAGTGAGAAGGTGGACAGAGTCTGGAGCTTTGTGACAGTGAACAGTGAACAGTGAGAAGGTGGACAGAGTCTGGAGCTTTGTGACGGTGAACAGTGAACAGTAAGAAGGTGGACAGAGTCTGGAGCTTTGTTACAGTGAACAGTGAGAAGGTGGACAGAGTCTGGAGCTTTGTTACAGTGAACAGTGAGAAGGTGGACAGAGTCTGGAGCTTTGTGACAGTGAACAGTGAGAAGGTGGACAGAGTCTGGAGCTTTGTGACAGTGAACAGTGAACAGTGAGAAGGTGGACAGAGTCTGGAGCTTTGTGACAGTGAACAGTGAACAGTGAGAAGGTGGACAGAGTCTGGAGCTTTGTTACAGTGAACAGTGAGAAGGTGGACAGAGTCTGGAGCTTTGTTACAGTGAACAGTGAGAAGGTGGACAGAGTCTGGAGCTTTGTGACAGTGAACAGTGAGAAGGTGGACAGAGTCTGGAGCTTTGTGACAGTGAACAGTGAACAGTGAGAAGGTGGACAGAGTCTGGAGCTTTGTGACAGTGAACAGTGAGAAGGTGGACAGAGTCTGGAGCTTTGTGACAGTGAACAGTGAACAGTGAACAGGGAGAAGGTGGACAGAGTCTGGAGCTTTGTTACAGTGAACAGTGAGAAGGTGGACAGAGTCTGGAGCTTTGTTACAGTGAACAGTGAGAAGGTGGACAGAGTCTGGAGCTTTGTGACAGTGAACAGTGAGAAGGTGGACAGAGTCTGGAGCTTTGTGACAGTGAACAGTGAGAAGGTGGACAGAGTCTGGAGCTTTGTTACAGTGAACAGTGAGAAGGTGGACAGAGTCTGGAGCTTTGTGACAGTGAACAGTGAGAAGGTGGACAGAGTCTGGAGCTTTGTGACAGTGAACAGTGAGAAGGTGGACAGAGTCTGGAGCTTTGTGACAGTGAACAGTGAGAAGGTGGACAGAGTCTGGAGCTTTGTGACAGTGAACAGTGAACAGTGAACAGTGAGAAGGTGGACAGAGTCTGGAGCTTTGTGACAGTGAACAGTGAGAAGGTGGACAGAGTCTGGAGCTTTGTGACAGTGAACAGTGAGAAGGTGGACAGAGTCTGGAGCTTTGTGACAGTGAACAGTGAGAAGGTGGACAGAGTCTGGAGCTTTGTGACAGTGAACAGTGAACAGTGAGAAGGTGGACAGAGTCTGGAGCTTTGTGACAGTGAACAGTGAACAGTGAACAGTGAACAGTGAACAGTGAGAAGGTGGACAGAGTCTGGAGCTTTGTAACAGTGAACAGTGAGAAGGTGGACAGAGTCTGGTGCTTTGTGACAGTGAACAGTGAGAAGGTGGACAGAGTCTGGAGCTTTGTAACAGTGAACAGTGAGAAGGTGGACAGAGTCTGGAGCTTTGTGACAGTGAACAGTGAGAAGGTGGACAGAGTCTGGAGCTTTGTGACAGTGAACAGTGAGAAGGTGGACAGAGTCTGGAGCTTTGTGACAGTGAACAGTGAACAGTGAGAAGGTGGACAGAGTCTGGAGCTTTGTGACAGTGAACAGTGAGAAGGTGGACAGAGTCTGGAGCTTTGTGACAGTGAACAGTGAACAGTGAGAAGGTGGACAGAGTCTGGAGCTTTGTGACGGTGAACAGTGAACAGTAAGAAGGTGGACAGAGTCTGGAGCTTTGTTACAGTGAACAGTGAACAGTGAGAAGGTGGACAGAGTCTGGAGCTTTGTTACAGTGAACAGTGAGAAGGTGGACAGAGTCTGGAGCTTTGTGACAGTGAAAAGTGAGAAGGTGGACAGAGTCTGGAGCTTTGGGACAGTGAACAGTGAGAAGGTGGACAGAGTCTGGAGCTTTGGGACAGTGAACAGTGAACAGTGAACAGTGAGAAGGTGGACAGAGTCTGGAGCTTTGTGACAGTGAACAGTGAACAGTGAGAAGGTGGACAGAGTCTGGAGCTTTGTTACAGTGAACAGTGAGAACGTGGACAGAGTCTGGAGCTTTGTGACAGTGAACAGTGAGAAGGTGGACAGAGTCTGGAGCTTTGTGACAGTGAACAGTGAGAACGTGGACAGAGTCTGGAGCTTTGTGACAGTGAACAGTGAGAAGGTGGACAGAGTCTGGAGCTTTGTGACAGTGAACAGTGAACAGTGAGAAGGTGGACAGAGTCTGGAGCTTTGTGACAGTGAACAGTGAGAAGGTGGACAGAGTCTGGAGCTTTGTGACAGTGAACAGTGAACAGTGAGAAGGTGGACAGAGTCTGGAGCTTTGTTACAGTGAACAGTGAGAAGGTGGACAGAGTCTGGAGCTTTGTTACAGTGAACAGTGAGAAGGTGGACAGAGTCTGGAGCTTTGTGACAGTGAACAGTGAGAAGGTGGACAGAGTCTGGAGCTTTGTGACAGTGAACAGTGAGAAGGTGGACAGAGTCTGGAGCTTTGTTACAGTGAACAGTGAGAAGGTGGACAGAGTCTGGAGCTTTGTGACAGTGAACAGTGAGAAGGTGGACAGAGTCTGGAGCTTTGTTACAGTGAACAGTGAGAAGGTGGACAGAGTCTGGAGCTTTGTGACAGTGAACAGTGAGAAGGTGGACAGAGTCTGGAGCTTTGTGACAGTGAACAGTGAACAGTGAACAGTGAGAAGGTGGACAGAGTCTGGAGCTTTGTGACAGTGAACAGTGAGAAGGTGGACAGAGTCTGGAGCTTTGTGACAGTGAACAGTGAGAAGGTGGACAGAGTCTGGAGCTTTGTGACAGTGAACAGTGAGAAGGTGGACAGAATCTGGAGCTTTGTGACAGTGAACAGTGAACAGTGAGAAGGTGGACAGAGTCTGGAGCTTTGTGACAGTGAACAGTGAACAGTGAACAGTGAACAGTGAGAAGGTGGACAGAGTCTGGAGCTTTGTAACAGTGAACAGTGAGAAGGTGGACAGAGTCTGGTGCTTTGTGACAGTGAACAGTGAGAAGGTGGACAGAGTCTGGAGCTTTGTAACAGTGAACAGTGAGAAGGTGGACAGAGTCTGGAGCTTTGTGACAGTGAACAGTGAGAAGGTGGACAGAGTCTGGAGCTTTGTGACAGTGAACAGTGAGAAGGTGGACAGAGTCTGGAGCTTTGTGACAGTGAACAGTGAACAGTGAGAAGGTGGACAGAGTCTGGAGCTTTGTGACAGTGAACAGTGAGAAGGTGGACAGAGTCTGGAGCTTTGTGACAGTGAACAGTGAACAGTGAGAAGGTGGACAGAGTCTGGAGCTTTGTGACGGTGAACAGTGAACAGTAAGAAGGTGGACAGAGTCTGGAGCTTTGTTACAGTGAACAGTGAACAGTGAGAAGGTGGACAGAGTCTGGAGCTTTGTTACAGTGAACAGTGAGAAGGTGGACAGAGTCTGGAGCTTTGTGACAGTGAACAGTGAGAAGGTGGACAGAGTCTGGAGCTTTGGGACAGTGAACAGTGAACAGTGAACAGTGAGAAGGTGGACAGAGTCTGGAGCTTTGTGACAGTGAACAGTGAACAGTGAGAAGGTGGACAGAGTCTGGAGCTTTGTTACAGTGAACAGTGAGAACGTGGACAGAGTCTGGAGCTTTGTGACAGTGAACAGTGAGAAGGTGGACAGAGTCTGGAGCTTTGTGACAGTGAACAGTGAGAACGTGGACAGAGTCTGGAGCTTTGTGACAGTGAACAGTGAGAAGGTGGACAGAGTCTGGAGCTTTGTGACAGTGAACAGTGAACAGTGAGAAGGTGGACAGAGTCTGGAGCTTTGTTACAGTGAACAGTGAGAAGGTGGACAGAGTCTGGAGCTTTGTGACAGTGAACAGTGAACAGTGAACAGTGAGAAGGTGGACAGAGTCTGGAGCTTTGTTACAGTGAACAGTGAGAAGGTGGACAGAGTCTGGAGCTTTGTTACAGTGAACAGTGAGAAGGTGGACAGAGTCTGGAGCTTTGTGACAGTGAACAGTGAGAAGGTGGACAGAGTCTGGAGCTTTGTGACAGTGAACAGTGAACAGTGAGAAGGTGGACAGAGTCTGGAGCTTTGTGACAGTGAACAGTGAGAAGGTGGACAGAGTCTGGAGCTTTGTGACAGTGAACAGTGAACAGTGAACAGTGAGAAGGTGGACAGAGTCTGGAGCTTTGTGACAGTGAACAGTGAGAAGGTGGACAGAGTCTGGAGCTTTGTTACAGTGAACAGTGAGAAGGTGGACAGAGTCTGGAGCTTTGTGACAGTGAACAGTGAGAAGGTGGACAGAGTCTGGTGCTTTGTTACAGTGAACAGTGAACAGTGAGAAGGTGGACAGAGTCTGGAGCTTTGTTACAGTGAACAGTGAGAAGGTGGACAGAGTCTGGAGCTTTGTGACAGTGAACAGTGAGAAGGTGGACAGAGTCTGGAGCTTTGTGACAGTGAACAGTGAACAGTGAGAAGGTGGACAGAGTCTGGAGCTTTGTGACAGTGAACAGTGAGAAGGTGGACAGAGTCTGGAGCTTTGTGACAGTGAACAGTGAACAGTGAGAAGGTGGACAGAGTCTGGAGCTTTGTGACAGTGAACAGTGAGAAGGTGGACAGAGTCTGGAGCTTTGTGACAGTGAACAGTGAACAGTGAGAAGGTGGACAGAGTCTGGAGCTTTGTTACAGTGAACAGTGAGAAGGTGGACAGAGTCTGGAGCTTTCTGACAGTGAACAGTGAGAAGGTGGACAGAGTCTGGAGCTTTGTGACAGTGAACAGTGAGAAGGTGGACAGAGTCTGGAGCTTTGTGACAGTGAACAGTGAGAAGGTGGACAGAGTCTGGAGCTTTGTGACAGTGAACAGTGAGAAGGTGGACAGAGTCTGGAGCTTTGTGACAGTGAACAGTGAACAGTGAGAAGGTGGACAGAGTCTGGTGCTTTGTGACAGTGAACAGTGAGAAGGTGGACAGAGTCTGGAGCATTGTTACAGTGAACAGTGAGAAGGTGGTCAGAGTCTGGAGCTTTGTGACAGTGAACAGTGAGAAGGTGGACAGAGTCTGGAGCTTTGTGACAGTGAACAGTGAGAAGGTGGACAGAGTCTGGAGCTTTGTTACAGTGAACAGTGAGAAGGTGGACAGAGTCTGGAGCTTTGTGACAGTGAACAGTGAGAAGGTGGACAGAGTCTGGAGCTTTGTGACAGTGAACAGTGAGAAGGTGGACAGAGTCTGGAGCTTTGTGACAGTGAACAGTGAACAGTGAGAAGGTGGACAGAGTCTGGAGCTTTGTTACAGTGAACAGTGAGAAGGTGGACAGAGTCTGGAGCTTTGTTACAGTGAACAGTGAGAAGGTGGACAGAGTCTGGAGCTTTGTTACAGTGAACAGTGAGAAGGTGGACAGAGTCTGGAGCTTTTTGACAGTGAACAGTGAACAGTGAGAAGGTGGACAGAGTCTGGAGCTTTGTTACAGTGAACAGTGAGAAGGTGGACAGAGTCTGGAGCTTTGTGACAGTGAACAGTGAGAAGGTGGACAGAGTCTGGAGCTTTGTGACAGTGAACAGTGAGAAGGTGGACAGAGTCTGGAGCTTTGTTACAGTGAACAGTGAGAAGGTGGACAGAGTCTGGAGCTTTGTGACAGTGAACAGTGAGAAGGTGGACAGAGTCTGGGGCTTTGTGACAGTGAACAGTGAGAAGGTGGACAGAGTCTGGAGCTTTGTGACAGTGAACAGTGAGAAGGTGGACAGAGTCTGGAGCTTTGTAACAGTGAACAGTGAGAAGGTTGACAGAGTCTGGAGCTTTGTAACAGTGAACAGTGAGAAGGTGGACAGAGTCTGGAGCTTTGTTACAGTGAACAGTAAGAAGGTGGACAGAGTCTGGAGCTTTGTAACAGTGAACAGTGAGAAGGTGGACAGAGTCTGGAGCTTTGTAACAGTGAACAGTGAGAAGGTGGACAGAGTCTGGAGCTTTGTGACAGTGAACAGTGAGAAGGTGGACAGAGTCTGGAGCTTTGTAACAGTGAACAGTAAGAAGGTGGACAGAGTCTGGAGCTTTGTTACAGTGAACAGTGAGAAGGTGGACAGAGTCTGGAGCTTTGTTACAGTGAACAGTGAGAAGGTGGATAGAGTCTGGTGCTTTGTGACAGTGAACAGTGAGAAGGTGGACAGAGTCTGGAGCTTTGTGACAGTGAACAGTGAGAAGGTGGACAGAGTCTGGAGCTTTGTTACAGTGAACAGTGAACAGTGAGAAGGTGGACAGAGTCTGGAGCTTTGTTACAGTGAACAGTGAGAAGGTGGACAGAGTCTGGAGCTTTGTGACAGTGAACAGTGAACAGTGAGAAGGTGGACAGAGTCTGGAGCTTTGTTACAGTGAACAGTGAACAGTGAGAAGGTGGACAGAGTCTGGAGCTTTGTTACAGTGAACAGTGAACAGTGAGAAGGTAGACAGAGTCTGGAGCTTTGTGACAGTGAGAAGGTGGACAGAGTCTGGAGCTTTGTGACAGTGAACAGTGAGAAGGTGGACAGAGTCTGGAGCTTTATTACAGTGAACAATGAGAAGGTGGACAGAGTCTGGAGCTTTGTGACAGTGAACAGTGAACAGTAAGAAGGTGGACAGAGTCTGGTGCTTTGTGACAGTGAACAGTGAGAAGGTGGACAGATTCTGGAGCTTTGTTACAGTGAACAGTGAGAAGGTGGACAGAGTCTGGAGCTTTGTGACAGTGAACAGTGAGAAGGTGGACAGAGTCTGGAGCTTTGTTACAGTGAACAGTGAGAAGGTGGTCAGAGTCTGGAGCTTTGTGACAGTGAACAGTGAGAAGGTGGACAGAGTCTGGAGCTTTGTGACAGTGAACAGTGAACAGTGAGAAGGTGGACAGAGTCTGGAGCTTTGTGACAGTGAACAGTGAACAGTGAGAAGGTGGACAGAGTCTGGAGCTTTGTTACAGTGAACAGTGAACAGTGAGAAGGTGGACAGAGTCTGGAGCTTTGTTACAGTGAACAGTGAACAGTGAGAAGGTAGACAGAGTCTGGAGCTTTGTGACAGTGAGAAGGTGGACAGAGTCTGGAGCTTTGTGACAGTGAACAGTGAGAAGGTGGACAGAGTCTGGAGCTTTATTACAGTGAACAATGAGAAGGTGGACAGAGTCTGGAGCTTTGTGACAGTGAACAGTGAACAGTAAGAAGGTGGACAGAGTCTGGTGCTTTGTGACAGTGAACAGTGAGAAGGTGGACAGATTCTGGAGCTTTGTTACAGTGAACAGTGAGAAGGTGGACAGAGTCTGGAGCTTTGTGACAGTGAACAGTGAGAAGGTGGACAGAGTCTGGAGCTTTGTGACAGTGAACAGTAAGAAGGTGGACAGAGTCTGGAGCTTTGTTACAGTGAACAGTGAGAAGGTGGTCAGAGTCTGGAGCTTTGTGACAGTGAACAGTGAGAAGGTGGACAGAGTCTGGAGCTTTGTGACAGTGAACAGTGAACAGTGAGAAGGTGGACAGAGTCTGGAGCTTTGTGACAGTGAACAGTGAACAGTGAGAAGGTGGACAGAGTCTGGAGCTTTGTTACAGTGAACAGTGAGAAGGTGGACAGAGTCTGGAGCTTTGTTACAGTGAACAGTGAGAAGGTGGACAGAGTCTGGAGCTTTTTGACAGTGAACAGTGAACAGTGAGAAGGTGGACAGAGTCTGGAGCTTTGTGACAGTGAACAGTGAGAAGGTTGACAGAGTCTGGAGCTTTGTAACAGTGAACAGTGAGAAGGTGGACAGAGTCTGGAGCTTTGTAACAGTGAACAGTGAGAAGGTGGACAGAGTCTGGAGCTTTGTAACAGTGAACAGTAAGAAGGTGGACAGAGTCTGGAGCTTTGTTACAGTGAACAGTGAGAAGGTGGACAGAGTCTGGAGCTTTGTTACAGTGAACAGTGAGAAGGTGGACAGAGTCTGGAGCTTTGTTACAGTGAACAGTGAGAAGGTGGACAGAGTCTGGAGCTTTGTTACAGTGAACAGTGAGAAGGTGGACAGAGTCTGGAGCTTTGTAACAGTGAACAGTGAGAAGGTGGACAGAGTCTGGAGCTTTGTAACAGTGAACAGTGAGAAGGTGGACAGAGTCTGGAGCTTTGTAACAGTGAACAGTAAGAAGGTGGACAGAGTCTGGAGCTTTGTAACAGTGAACAGTGAGAAGGTGGATAGAGTCTGGTGCTTTGTGACAGTGAACAGTGAGAAGGTGGACAGAGTCTGGAGCTTTGTGACAGTGAACAGTGAGAAGGTGGACAGAGTCTGGAGCTTTGTTACAGTGAACAGTGAGAAGGTGGACAGAGTCTGGAGCTTTGTTACAGTGAACAGTGAACAGTAAGAAGGTGGACAGAGTCTGGAGCTTTGTTACAGTGAACAGTGAACAGTGAGAAGGTGGACAGAGTCTGGAGCTTTGTTACAGTGAACAGTGAGAAGGTGGACAGAGTCTGGAGCTTTGTTACAGTGAACAGTGAGAAGGTGGACAGAGTCTGGAGCTTTGTGACAGTGAACAGTGAACAGTGAGAAGGTGGACAGAGTCTGGAGCTTTGTTACAGTGAACAGTGAACAGTGAGAAGGTGGACAGAGTCTGGAGCTTTGTTACAGTGAACAGTGAACAGTGAGAAGGTGGACAGAGTCTGGAGCTTTGTTACAGTGAACAGTGAACAGTGAGAAGGTAGACAGAGTCTGGAGCTTTGTGACAGTGAACAGTGAGAAGGTGGACAGAGTCTGGAGCTTTATTACAGTGAACAGTGAGAAGGTGGACAGAGTCTGGAGCTTTGTGACAGTGAACAGTGAGAAGGTGGACAGAGTCTGGAGCTTTGTGACAGTGAACAGTGAGAAGGTGGACAGAGTCTGGAGCTTTATTACAGTGAACAGTGAGAAGGTGGACAGAGTCTGGAGCTTTGTGACAGTGAACAGTGAGAAGGTGGACAGAGTCTGGAGCTTTGTTATAGTGAACAGTGAGAAGGTGGACAGAGTCTGGAGCTTTGTGACAGTGAACAGTGAGAAGGTGGACAGAGTCTGGAGCTTTGTGACAGTGAACAGTGAGAAGGTGGACAGAGTCTGGAGCTTTGTTACAGTGAACAGTGAGAAGGTGGACAGAGTCTGGAGCTTTGTGACAGTGAACAGTGAGAAGGTGGACAGAGTCTGGAGCTTTGTGACAGTGAACAGTGAGAAGGCTACCATAGTCATCCTCATATAAAACACAGAGATCCTGGTCAATATTCAATGGTACTATTTTTCTTTCCATGATGTTGCCCTGTGTTTGAAAGGCCAGATGCTGGAGGGTTGTGTTGGATTTGCTCTTCCATCATATTTTAACAGTCAAACAATCATCCAGGATCTTTATACTTTATTTGATTTTTGTTTGGATTTCTTTGTTAAATTATTTTTTATACTTTCTCCTATGTCCCAGCAGTTCGACCTGATGGTCTCCCTTACTTATTTTCCACATGGTTAATGAAGCCAGAGGTTGTTTATTGAAGTTTTTTTTTCATAAAATGTTTAAATAAACTTTTTTTTAAATCTGACTGAATTGACTGTCTCTGATTAACTGGAGCACTACAACGTGTTGGTCACAGTAAAATAATTTAGCAGTTAAGTTTATAGCTCACATTTGAAAAGGCTTTGAACTGACATTAATTTCTTCTTGACCAACAACAGCTAAGACAACAGCAAAACCAACAGACGAGCTCAGCTTGTCACAGCCGGTCTCGTCTGAGATAAATGGCCTTCAAACTTATTTAATATTAAACATTTAAAGCCAATAAGCATAACAAGTATGCATGAGATTCCATTTCCATTTATTCAATCAGACTTGTCAAACAGTCTGGCATGTTGTGCTGCTGATTTCAAGAGTTAATAACTGAAGAGAAGAACTCCATGGAGAGAGGACAGGAAACGCTCAGGGGACGAGTCCTCCATGTTGTCAGTGGTTGTTGATGGATCTGAATCTGAGGGCATCTTCTGTAATAAAGAAAAACAATCATGGAGTTAAATGTAAAGTATAATGAATTTTACTGTGATGTTTATGCCTCAGACCTGAAATCAGATCTGTCCTCAGGTTCTGCTAAACTTCAGCTTCTAAAGTTTGTTTTAAAGACAGGAGAACTATTTAAGAGGAAAAACAAAATATATAATAAGACAGGATGAATCCAATAATATGATCAGCTTTATGAATTTATGTTTTAAGACAAAAGTGTTCCTGCCACTTTCTATTGAAGATTATTTTAAACTGTCATCACATGGGCGAGCCTGATAAATTAAACTAATGTTAAATATTCTCATATAATCAGATTTGTGTGCAGAACCTCACCGGAGCTGGAATCAGAGTCTGAACTGCTGTTTCCTTTGAGCATTGATTTCCTTGAAGACAGAAAGAAGAACAATTTAAACATGAACTTCTTGCAGAACCATAGAGGCTGTTAAAATCTTCTGCTAGTCTTCCTTACATTTTAAGAAGGATTATAAATTGTTACTAAAATTACTTTGATGCTGATAGCGGTTACAATAACACGGTCCAATCATATGAGAGACAATTTTACCTTTGAGTCCTATGTGAAGGCGTTCTCTTCAGAATCAGCGCTGCAAAGACAAGATGATGGCGTCCACCTTCACAACGTGCTGCTTCAGTCTGGCTGCATCATGGTCACCTACAGGAACACCACAGAAATGCAATCAAAGTACTTCACTTTATTTATCAGAGGATATACTGTATGCAAAGTAGATTTTTTTTTAGCTGTAATTCCTCAAAAAGATTTGAGACTGCTTTGTTATTTGAGAGCACAGATTGTTTCTTTTCCCTTCTCTCTGTTTGCCTGTACATGACCTCTTAGTGCTGTAAAAGATGCTACAGTAAATCCTGGATCAGCTGTGTGGATGGTGTGACTGTGTGGTAAAGCTTTGTTAAAGTTGTCACGCACAAACTCATATGCCTTTGGAGAGTAAAAGTACAGTGTGGTGGCAAACTGCTTATAAAATATAAAATAGTATTTTATTGGTGAGGTGCCCCAATCAAAGCGTCCTACAGAGTAGCAGCAGCGGGCTGTAGAGGGAGGAGACGAGCGCATTATGGAGAGGAGCGCACCGGAGGGGGCGAGCTGGGGGAGAGACGCACAACCTGAGAAAAAGGAAATCCCAGTTTAAAATATAATGTTGGTGAAAAGAGGGAAATAGGAAGACATAAATATCAATGTTGAAATTCTTTAGAATGCAGAGGCTGTGAATGTTCAGTTTTCTTTGGCTATAAAAAGGCAACAACAGCCTGTAGTTTAATCATGGTGTTTCTCTAGTTAACGATTATTGAAGCAAAATCAAAAATAAATGCATGACATTTAAAACATATTAACATGTGTGGGGAAAAACGTGATCTTTATGTCTTCTTTTATTGTACCTATGTCTCCTCCTAACTACAATAACAGCAGCATGTTGTGTGTAACGCTGATCTCCTGTATTAACACCTTCCTTTGAAAGGTGTTAAATACAGATACAGTCACAATCACCGCAGGTTTTGTCAGATTTTGTCAATTTTTAGTACAAATTCTCGATGAGCGTCATTAAATTTACAATATGATCAACTTGTGACTGTTGAATTGGTGTGTGGAAGACAATGCAGAATATTTATCAGTTTAAGCAGCATGATGCTCCGTTAATATTACATTACACCACCGCAGGTTGTTGATGTTTGTGTTCACGTTTCAGTTAGTCTCTTAAATCAGTAACAGTTATATTAAATCAGATCTTACCTTTAGTTTTATCTAGATCTTAAATCAGTAACAGTTATATTAAATCAGATCTTACCTTTAGTTTTATCTAGATCTTAAATCAGTAACAGTTATATTAAATCAGATCTTACCTTTAGTTTTATCTGGATCTTAAATCAGTAACAGTTATATTAAATCAGATCTTACCTTTAGTTTTATCTGGATCTTAAATCAGTAACAGTTATATTAAATCAGATCTTACCTTTAGTTTTACCTGGATCTTAAATCAGTAACAGTTATATTAAATCAGATCTTACCTTTAGTTTTATCTGGATCTTAAATCAGTAACAGTTATATTAAATCAGATCTTACCTTTAGTTTTATCTGGATCTTAAATCAGTAACAGTTATATTAAATCAGATCTTACCTTTAGTTTTATCTGGATCTTAAATCAGTAACAGTTATATTAAATCAGATCTTACCTTTAGTTTTATCTGGATCTTAAATCAGTAACAGTTATATTAAATCAGATCTTACCTTTAGTTTTATCTGGATCTTAAATCAGTAACAGTTATATTAAATCAGATCTTACCTTTAGTTTTATCTGGATCTTAAATCAGTAACAGTTATATTAAATCAGATCTTACCTTTAGTTTTATCTGGATCTTAAATCAGTAACAGTTATATTAAATCAGATCTTACCTTTAGTTTTATCTAGATCTTAAATCAGTAACAGTTATATTAAATCAGATCTTACCTTTAGTTTTATCTGGATCTTAAATCAGTAACAGTTATATTAAATCAGATCTTACCTTTAGTTTTATCTAGATCTTAAATCAGTAACAGTTATATTAAATCAGATCTTACCTTTAGTTTTATCTGGATCTTAAATCAGTAACAGTTATATTAAATCAGATCTTACCTTTAGTTTTATCTGGATCTTAAATCAGTAACAGTTATATTAAATCAGATCTTACCTTTAGTTTTATCTAGATCTTAAATCAGTAACAGTTATATTAAATCAGATCTTACCTTTAGTTTTATCTGGATCTTAAATCAGTAACAGTTATATTAAATCAGATCTTACCTTTAGTTTTATCTGGATCTTAAATCAGTAACAGTTATATTAAATCAGATCTTACCTTTAGTTTTATCTGGATCTTAAATCAGTAACAGTTATATTAAATCAGATCTTACCTTTAGTTTTATCAGGATCTTAAATCAGTAACAGTTATATTAAATCAGATCTTACCTTTAGTTTTATCTAGATCTTAAATCATTAACAGTTATATTAAATCAGATCTTACCTTTAGTTTTATCTAGATCTTAAATCAGTAACAGTTATATTAAATCAGATCTTACCTTTAGTTTTATCTGGATCTTAAATCATTAACAGTTATATTAAATCAGATCTTACCTTTAGTTTTATCTGGATCTTAAATCAGTAACAGTTATATTAAATCAGATCTTACCTTTAGTTTTATCTGGATCTTAAATCAGTAACAGTTATATTAAATCAGATCTTACCTTTAGTTTTATCTGGATCTTAAATCAGTAACAGTTATATTAAATCAGATCTTACCTTTAGTTTTATCTGGATCTTAAATCAGTAACAGTTATATTAAATCAGATCTTACCTTTAGTTTTATCTGGATCTTAAATCAGTAACAGTTATATTAAATCAGATCTTACCTTTAGTTTTATCTGGATCTTAAATCAGTAACAGTTATATTAAATCAGATCTTACCTTTAGTTTTATCTGGATCTTAAATCAGTAACAGTTATATTAAATCAGAGCTTACCTTTAGTTTTATCTAGATCTTAAATCAGTAACAGTTATATTAAATCAGATCTTACCTTTAGTTTTATCTGGATCTTAAATCAGTAACAGTTATATTAAATCAGATCTTACCTTTAGTTTTATCTGGATCTTAAATCAGTAACAGTTATATTAAATCAGATCTTACCTTTAGTTTTATCTGGATCTTAAATCAGTAACAGTTATATTAAATCAGATCTTACCTTTAGTTTTATCTGGATCTTAAATCAGTAACAGTTATATTAAATCAGATCTTACCTTTAGTTTTATCTGGATCTTAAATCAGTAACAGTTATATTAAATCAGATCTTACCTTTAGTTTTATCTGGATCTTAAATCAGTAACAGTTATATTAAATCAGATCTTACCTTTAGTTTTATCTGGATCTTAAATCAGTAACAGTTATATTAAATCAGATCTTACCTTTAGTTTTATCTGGATCTTAAATCATTAACAGTTATATTAAATCAGATCTTACCTTTAGTTTTATCTGGATCTTAAATCAGTAACAATTATATTAAATCAGATCTTACCTTTAGTTTTATCTGGATCTTAAATCAGTAACAATTATATTAAATCAGATCTTACCTTTGGTTTTATCTGGATCTTAAATCAGTAACAGTTATATTAAATCAGATCTTACCTTTAGTTTTATCTGGATCTTAAATCAGTAACAGTTATATTAAATCAGATCTTACCTTTAGTTTTATCTGGATCTTAAATCAGTAACAGTTATATTAAATCAGATCTTACCTTTAGTTTTATCTGGATCTTAAATCAGTAACAATTATATTAAATCAGATCTTACCTTTAGTTTTATCTGGATCTTAAATCAGTAACAGTTATATTAAATCAGATCTTACCTTTAGTTTTATCTGGATCTTAAATCAGTAACAGTTATATTAAATCAGATCTTACCTTTAGTTTTATCTGGATCTTAAATCAGTAACAGTTATATTAAATCAGATCTTACCTTTGGTTTTATCTGGATCTTAAATCAGTAACAGTTATATTAAATCAGATCTTACCTTTAGTTTTATCTGGATCTTAAATCATTAACAGTTATATTAAATCAGATCTTACCTTTAGTTTTATCTGGATCTTAAATCAGTAACAATTATATTAAATCAGATCTTACCTTTAGTTTTATCTGGATCTTAAATCAGTAACAGTTATATTAAATCAGATCTTACCTTTAGTTTTATCTGGATCTTAAATCAGTAACAGTTATATTAAATCAGATCTTACCTTTAGTTTTATCTGGATCTTAAATCAGTAACAGTTATATTAAATCAGATCTTACCTTTAGTTTTATCTGGATCTTAAATCATTAACAGTTATATTAAATCAGATCTTACCTTTAGTTTTATCTGGATCTTAAATCAGTAACAGTTATATTAAATCAGATCTTACCTTTAGTTTTATCTGGATCTTAAATCATTAACAGTTATATTAAATCAGATCTTACCTTTAGTTTTATCTGGATACATAGAGAAATATTCTACCCTCGTATATAGTTCTATGAATTTCAGTCTGCACGGTGAAAGTAAAACCTGTTACTCTCGGTATAACCCACTTATCACTCAGACTGTAAACATGTACACATTAGTAATGATGCAGGCTAGATTACAATTATTTGGCTTTGTTTTTGAGACCTATTTATTTTTGCTGTAAAATAACTGTACAGTCAATGAACCTCATCTATGAGCGGATTTTATATTACGATTCTTGGTTTTAAATATAATTTAAATCACAATAATGATATAACAATATCAAGAAACATAGCAATAAAATAAAAAGATAAATCATGTCGGATAAGTAACCTAGCTTTACAACATTTCAGCTAACCTTAGCCTGCTTATGTGTTAGCTAGCTAGATAACGACTTTAACCAATGACACATAAATCACACTTTTTTACTTACCGAAAAAACTGCAAAGATCCCTTAGATCCAACAGGTCGGTTAGAACAGTTTACTGCAGATCAACTCATTTTGCCAGCTCAAAAAAGACGAAAAAACTGAACGGAAAAATTGAATGGCGTCTCGGCTTTCCTTCACTACGTAACTTTTACTATTCACAAAGAGAGCTACGCAAGATCCGCGGCTGTCAATCATCGTCAAATATGATGTAAAATCCCGTTTTTCAACCTCAAATAACTTATTTAAAACAAACTTCACAGAAAAATGAGCAGTTGAACACAATGTAGGGTGATAATAACTAATGATCACAGCAGAGTTTAGGTTTGGAAACATGATGTGATGAGTATTTTAGCTTTACAGTTTGACCCACATCCCGTCTGTTATCATTGAGGAGGCGGGGTTTATGACCTATACTGCAGCTAGATGGTGAAAAAACAACCCCCCACAACCAGGTATGTGAAGAAGTGGTCTAAGGAGGCCACTGAGGCGCTGCAGGACTGCTTCAACACCACTGACTGGGAGGTGCTGAGCAGCCCACACAGGGAGGACATCAACAGTTTAACCCACTGCATCACAGATTACAGAAACTTCTGTGTTGAGAACACTGTACCCACCAAAAAAATACAGTGTTTCTCCAACAACAAACCCTGAGTGACCCCTGAGCTGAAAACTCTGCTCAATGAAAAGAGAAGGGTTTTTAGAGCTGGAGATAGAGAGGAGCTGAGGAGGGTGCAGAAGGAGCTAAAGAAAAAAAATCAAGGAGGGGAAAGCCAGCTACCGGGCAAAGATGGAGGAGCATTTACAACAGAAAAATGCAAGAGAAGTCTGGAGGGGCCTGAATAACATCTCAGGTCACAGCAGAAGGCGTGGGAGGGGCCCTGAAGCAGGAGACAGGGAGTGGGCAAATGAACTGAATCTGTTCTTCAACAGATTTGATTCTGCTCCCACCCCCACCCACCACAGCGCAGACCAGCCTGCTTCTCAGACACTCCATCCCCACCCCCCTCAACAGCCCTCTCCTCCTCCTCAGACGACCCCCCAACAACCCCCTCCTCCTCCTCTTCCTCCTCCTCCGACGGTCTCTCCATAACAGCTGATCAGGTGAGAAGTCAGCTGAGGAAGATCAAGGTGAGGAAGGCCACAGGTCCGGACAGCATCAGCTCCAGACTCCTGAAGGACTGTGCAGACCAGCTCTGTGAGGTCCTTCTGCAGATCTTCAACCTGAGACTGGAGAGGGTCCCGACTCTGTGGAAGACTTCCTGCGTGGTGCCAGTCCCAAAGACATCTCACCCCAGGGAGCCTAACCACTTCAGACCTGTGGCCCTCACCTCTCACCTGATGAAGACCATGGAGAGGATCGTCCTCAACAACCTCCGCCCCCTGGTGACTTCTAATCTGGATCCTCTGCAGTTCGCCTACCAGCCAAACATCGGGGTGGATGATGCCGTCATCTACCTGCTGCAGAGATCCTGGACTCACCTGGAGAACACCGGCAGCACTGTGAGGGTCTCCAGTGCCTTTAACACCATCCAGCCTGCACTGCTCATGGGGAAGCTAGAGAGGGCGGGAGTGGACCGTCACCTGGCTGCATGGACATCGGACTACCTCACCAACAGACCACAGTACGTGAGGCTTCAGGACTGTGAGTCTGACATGGTGGTCTGCAGTACAGGGGCCCCGCAGGGGACAGTTCTCTCCCCTTTTCTCTTCACCCTGTACACCTCGGACTTCTGTCACAACTCTGGGAGCTGCCACCTGCAGAAGTTCTCCGATGACACAGCCATCGTGGGGTGTGTGTCTAAGGGGAGCGAACAGGAGTACAGGCAGGTCATCATGGACTTTGTCGACTGGAGTGAACCACCTTCAGCTCAACGCCAGCAAGACAAAGGAGATGGTGATTGACAGGAAGTCACCCCAGACTGCACCGCTGAACATCCAGGGCTTGGACATCGAGAGGGTGGAGACGTACAAATACCTGGGTGTTCACCTCAACAACAAACTGGACCGGTCCCACAACACAGACGTCCTGTACAAGAAGGGCCAAAGTCGACTTCACCTGCTGAGACGACTGAGGTCCTTTGGAGTGTGCGGGACTCTGCTACGGACTTTTTATGACACTGTGGTGGCGTCTGCACTTTTCTATGCAGTGGTCTGCTGGGGAGGAGGGAGCACAGAGAGAGACAGGAAGAGACTGAACAGACTGGTCAGGAGGGCCAGTTCTGTCCTGGACTGTCCTCTGGACTCTGTAGAGGAGGTGGGTGAGAGGAGGATGTTAGTGAAGCTGACATCCATCATGGACAACCCCTCTCACCCCCCCACTGTGGGGGCCCTGAGCAGCTCCTTCAGCAGCAGACTGAGACACCCACCCTGCAAGACAGAGCGCTACCGCAGGTCGTTCATCCCATCTGCCATCAGACTGTTTAATCAGACTCTTTAACAACATCAACACCTCATGACTCATTTCAATACTGCTACACACTGTGTGTGTTTTTTTAAGAACAAAACCTTTTTTGTAGTTTTTTTTTAGTTACTGTGTAACTTTACATTATTGTATTTTTTTATTTTTTTATTTTATTTAACTGATGTAAATATGTTTGATTTTATTTTAACTTCTATTTTTATTTTTAATAATTGTATTCCCGTCCCCTGTTTTCTGGAGCTGCTGTAACGCACAAATTTTCCCCACAGGGATCAATAAAGTTTATCTTTAGCTTTATCTTTATCAGTCAGCAGGGGGAGATCTAAAAAATAAAAGCTTTACTAGACCGGGGACCTTGTCCCGTCCATTATTTTTACAGTCTATGGTACAGACTGGCAATGTTTTTATGATGTTTGTGATGACATTAATGAACTTTCTGACACCGTCTCGTCTTCTTCTTCTTCACATCACCTTCTGTGTGGATTCCATGATCCCAACTAAAAAGGTGTCGACTTACCCGAATAATAAACCCTGGGTAACAAAAGAACTGAAATCAGTTATCAATAAAAAGAAAAGGATTTTCTACTCTGGTGA
>NC_083621.1:725271-747771 GCF_963584025.1 Labrus mixtus | reverse complement strand
ACATCATCTGGAACGCCAGTACGGACTCGCTTGCGTGGTAGTGGTGGTGGAGATGGGCTGTCAAATGCTGGGCGCCCCCTCTGTGAATGCAAGAGAATTAGGCTTGTGGCAACCTCTGCTTGGAAGCTCCTTTGGTTCAGTGGCTTTCTGACACCGAGTAGTTTGCAGTCGAGGCGGTAAAGCAACCATGCATTGACCAGGCCTAACATGATGGTTTGCCAGAACAGTTAGAGGTACCACCTCCGTGTTCTCATGTGGTACTTGCTTCTTGCGACGCATGTATCAAGGAGGTCTATGCCCCCCATGAATGTGTTGTACTCTTTCACAATGTGTGGCCTGCTGACCTCCACAAATGCTTTGTCTGATTTGCTCCAGCGTCGAGCTTTGTCTTGAGGGTCAATGGCACAGTAGGATGAGATCAAGAAGACAGATTTGTTATCATACCACTTAACAATGGCCACCTTTCCCCCCTTCTCCACCCTGGCATCAACAGATCCTCTGCCTCTCTTTGCAAGACTTTTCTCATCTTCAAGTTGACAACCAGCCAAGCGATTGCTCCGGAGTGTTCCTACGAAGTAGATCTTTCGCTGAAGAAGCTTGAGCACCAGCGGCACTGAAGAAAACAGGTTGTCTGCAAATACTTTTCGTTTCACACAGCTTGACCACAACATCACCTCCTACGCCAAGTAAGGTTTTTTCGCCAGTGCCACCTTGATAAACTATAAAATACACAGAGGATTCCTGAGGCAGAGCAGCGGTCCCAAATTTTCAGTCCCCAAGGGTGGGGCTTGCCCTTCACATACTGTCTTATTGGACTGTGTGACCTTCTGAATGAGACCATTTGCTCATCAACTGAGTTGTTCTCCTCTGGAGTGACATTCAGGCATTGTTTGCGGAACATATCGAGCCATGGACAGATCTTCCAACACTTATCTCCTGCTTGCCTGTTTGACAAATAAGTGCTGTCAGTGAAATGCAGGTGTGCTAGCAGGGTCTGAAAATGATTGCGTGACATGTGGTCAGCCACCATGGAACATCTTGTGTCGTTTCCCCAGTATGCACGATTCCCAGGCATTTGGCAAAGGCCCATGCGCAGATAGAGGCCAATGAGTATTTCCACTTCTTTCACAGTAGTGTTAACATTGCTGTGCCTTTCAGATTTTTGTACACTGTACAAATTTGTTTGTTCTTTCAGTAACTGGAGCATTTCTGCTGTGATGAACTTTCTGAAATACTCCTGAGGAGTATGGAGAGTGTCTGGTGGCCTGGCATTCTCTCCTTCGAATGTGCAATCAGGTGTTTCAAAAGATTTCTGCCTCCAGGAAAATGTTTTCTTCTCTTCCTTTTCTTTTCTTTGGACATTTGTCGTTTGCTGCCTCGGGTTCATGCTTGGTTGCTGTTCATCCAAATCACTTGATTCGCCAACGTCTGAATCACCTGACCAACTTGACTCATCAGTCTCCATGTCTTTTTTGTTGGGGGTATAATCAGGGCCATCAGGATCTTCATCTGAGCTATCTTCACATCCCTCAAAATCGCTGTCATCTCCCGTGATGATATTCAGAGCATCCTGAAGACTGTATTGCTGCTTCTTTTTATCCATACTACAAACAAAATATAATGAAATTGGATTAAAATAGGATAAAACATCTGACTTGTTTGTGTAACTAATCAATTGTCTCTTTCAATGCTGACTTACATTTTTGGGAATGACATACAAACTTTTTCATTAAAAGTTTCTTAACTCATTTTTATTAATTAGTTTAATGAATTTCACGTGAGATTTTTTGTTCATATTTGTTTGAATATTCCTTGACTTCAACTTTAGAGAATATATTGATTAAAAATGATTGAATGGGCTTAAATAATTGAGCAATTTTCTACCATTTTCTTTCATTGTGACTAATACGTCACATGGGATTTTCCATGATTATTTAAGAATAAAAGCCTGATGTGACATATTTGTCACAGCGATCTTCTCTCTTCTTCCTTTATATCAAGTTATCAAAAAAATGTATTAAAAACAGGTCTAATGTATGAAAGAACATGTTATTTTAACAAAAGCATTATTTTTTGGGTTGAAACATACCTTTGACACACAAATCAAGCTTTCTAAAATCAGCTGGATTTGTCTCGTGTTAACCTGGTGCACAGCCATATTGGAAGTGAGGTCACTGGTACACCAATGAAGGCACAGTCACATGACTGCACCAGGAAGTTAAGTAGATGTCACTTAGGGACTTTATGGGTACAAATTAAGATTTAAGCACTTTGAAGAACTGCCCACAAGGTGTAAAGGGGTGGACACACCTGTGTCACGGTGGGTTAAGTTCATTGATTTTGGATTGATGTTGCTTTGTTTAAATAAATTCTGTTATAATTTAAGAGAGCAGTTGTTTGTGATTACTGGTTGTATTTGCATTGTGATATAAGCTGGGTGCAAGGGCTTTGTGTACGGATTTCACGCCTTCAATTTATTAAATATAGTTATTAATTATTAATAATATTAGTAATTAAGTAACTAATTTGAGACTGATTTGAGTGATATTTTGGTTATATTTCCCTGATTCCAGGGTGGTGCCCCAAGAGTTGATTAAACATAGTTTAATGATATTGGTATTTATATTAATAATAATTAAATATAATTATTAAAAAATATAACCAAAGTTGACTTGATAAAACCCCAACACCAACATAGCATTTTATTCAAAATACACCACTAATTTATCTTCATTCAAAATATAACATTCATTTAATATTAAATGTGATTGTCAAAATAGAAACAAAACCTAGAAAAATTCAAACCTTAAACCCTAATTTACATGTATGTTTAATTTGAAACAGGCTCTCTCCCTCCTCCCTGTTGATCACTGCCACACACATATATCAATCTTTATTCAGTGAAACATCATCTTCTTCAATATCAGGGTAACCTGGGGGAACCCACTCTTCACAAATGTAAGGCCTTTGTTCATGATTAACTGGCATGAGTTCAATATTATTATCAATAACAACCTGAGAGGCCTGGCTAATAGGTTTAACAGCACGTGGAAAAATGACTTTAATTATAGTTATCAGACATACTACTAAAAATAGAATCGCCATCAAGGTAACCACAAGAGTGGTTAGAAATACCAGCACCCCAGGAACCCAACAATCCTTTAAAATCCCCAAATTGAACCCATGGTTTTCATGCAGTTCTCTTATCCCTTGTGCGGTGTCGTGTACCATATTCATAACATCAGTAGTAGCATCAGAAATATAGGAACAACATTCAGTACCAATAACTTTGCAGGTTCCCCCTTTTGTAGCTAGGAGGAGATCAAGAGCCATTCTGTTCTGCATTACCACGTTTTTTAACCTCCTGAAGCTCTTTGTGTTCAGCTAGCATAGCTCTACTAGAGGCGTTAAGATGATTCTCCAATACTTTAGATAATGCTTTAATTTCCTGCTGAGACACAGAAACACCATATGATGGCAAAAGGATGCTCGCTGCCTCCTGAAACCCAAATATTTCTCTTTTCTGTCTATCCATTGGTGGATGCAGCGCAGCAATTTCTTTAGATTCTACTTCTCTAATCATTGGAACTAAGTAGGCCAAATAGCAGATCCCTTTTAAATGTTTGTATGGCATGCAGCTATAAGCTCTATTACCACAGATCAAATACACCCTCTCAGGGAGAGGCTGCTGTTTTATACTAACATTTATAACCGACTTACAAGAACTCCGACCCAAATCTGGTCCGTTGCTGTCTTCTATACCTTGGAAACATAGAGGAACATCTTGCAATTCATGTGTGAGAACTGGAAGAATGTACTTAGAGCAATCACGTGGAGGTGAAGAAGAGAGTTGTTTCTTTTTTTTTTTAGGGATTTCTTGAAGGTGGAGAGTGAGGGGGAGAGGTCTCTGGTTTTTGGGAGTTAATTCCAGAGGGTGGGAGCAGCAATGGAGAAGGCCATGTCCCCCAGGAACGATGGTTAGTCCTGCGGGGGGGATTCTAAAACGGTAAGTTTGGAGACAGGATTCTAAAGTCGAGATAAAGTCTGTGTCACAGGGTTGGTGGGAGAAAGTTCCAGAGACGGCGGGTCCATGATAGAGGTTAAGCGGGCAGGAGGAACAGAGAGCGGCGTGGAGGAGGAAGACCGGAGAGTAGGGTCAGTGTGTCGGTATGAAGGAGATCAGAGAGGTACAGAGGGGACGGAGGTTATGGAGAGCCTTGAATGGGGTGATACTGATCAGCAGTGAACAGAAGGAGACTCTCCCTCTACAGACGACACAGAGACACAGAGGAACCTTCATATCTGAGCCAGAACATAAACCCAGGATAGAGCGGTTCAGTGAAGGTGGTGTTGAAGGTGTGGAGGTGGATCAGTGTGTCGGAGGAGACTCTGTAGAAAGACAGAGAGCCAGCAGTGTGGTCCAAATACACCGCTGCTCTGTACGTGGTGGAGGGTGAGGGGATAGAGGGGCGGGTAATATCTGTCTCCATGTTATTGTGAAGGACAGAGTAGCCAACTTCATGACCATTATCATAGCAGCTCAGACTCCAGGACTGATCGTTTCTTCCAAACTCATCGTTTCCTTTCCTTCTGATTCCTCTGTAACTCACTGATATATCCACTCCTCCTGTCCACTCAATCTCCCAGTAACAGCGCCCAGTCAGACCTTCTCTACACAGCAGCTGAGGACAGTCAAATCTGTCTGGATGATCAGGATATAACACAGAGTCCTCCACAAGTGTCCCCTTCCTGTTGTTGTCAGACAGTTGGATTCTGTGGTTTACCGTGTTGGTGTCGATTGTGAGTTCACAGGAATCTGAAGAAGAGAACGAGACACGATAAAGATGGCGTTATGAAATGATCATCGATGATTACTGACGGACTCAATCAATGGATTTTCATTAACGTAGCCACAAACCATAACAGAAGCAATTTCAAGACACATTTCAAAAGAGCGACAGTCAGTGTTAGATAGCAGGATTAGTGTAGACCCAGAGTCTGTTCCCCCTGACGTGAAGGAAGCTCTGCGTTTCCTGCTCCAGAAAGGGAGGTCACTCAAACCCGAGAAAGAGGCGCAAAGGCCGGCGTATACTGTATGACTGAATCGTTACGACGCACGACCACAGCTCACGCTTTCTGTGCTCACAAATCAGGGCGGAGCGTTCACAACTTTCAACAGAAAAGCTCCCACAGACGGAGGTGGACTTCAGTTGTCTCGTATTATTTGAGGTGAGTTCTGATTGATAACTCCTGCGTGTGAACACGAGTGGAGGGGGGTTGGAGGTGTGTCTCTGGAGGAGAGCGGAGGCTTCAGTATGGAGGAGGCGTGGCCTAACAGCAGTTTGTTTTGGTTTCATGCTGGAGCTCAAGGACGACATCTACTGGATCAAAAAGTTGAAAATTCTTCCTTTAATAAAATGTCGACTGGGAGACGTGACAGTCGACATTCTGACAAACAGAACTCGTCGGCCATTGTTGTTGTAGTCCACCTACTCGGTCATGACTATCGACTGGATGTGGGTTAAGTCTACGTTTTTAGAGAAACAGCGTTTTTCCAGTCTACACATCGACGGAGAAGCTGCTGTTTAAAAAAAAAACGTTTGCACACCCAAAATGGCGTTGTCGTGTAACCACACAGCCAAAAGGCAACGAAAGGTTAACGTGTTATTATGATTGTTGTCGTGTAAACGGGGCCTCAGGGTTTGTAGAACCTCCTTTCTTTAGACCGTACAAACATCAATCCACCAAGAGCGAGCGCTCTGCAGCGTTGTAAGGAAACACGTTCTTCTCAACCGACAGAAACGTCGAGCCGAACTGAGCTCATTGGTGAACAAGCAGCTGACGTGACCGGATGAACCGAGAAAGTGGGATAAATGAGAGATGGGTCGAGACAGAGCAACAACAACACAGCAGATAATACCAAGCTATGGCTCCAGTGTCAATGATTATAGTATAAGTGTGATGTAATCAGGAGTTTATTAACAATCATTTAATATTCAAACAGCTGTAGTGACTCATTTTAAATACGCTGTGAATATGTGACAAATATTAAAAAAACACTCACACTTCATCAAACCTGGTGTCAACCACTGGACTCCAGCAGGCTCCAACCTGAAAGAGGGGGGGGGGAGCAGATTAACACATCCTCTGTGACCACAGAACATGGACATTACATCACTCATATTAAATATATTCAACCAGCCCGCTTCTCCCTCCTCTCATTAGACACTGACTTCAGAATGTGTGCATCATCTGTAACTTTGTAAAGACGAGGAGTCGAGCAGTCGAGGAGAGCGCGGCTGAAGCGTCTTCTTGATGGTCACGTAGCCAGGTTAACATTTTTTTATGAACAGTCAGTCTGATTATACAGTCAGGGTTTGATTGTAACGTAAAACTGAATCTCTAAGGGCAAAGTTGTCCATTCTTAAGCATGATTGTCTCCCCCTCCCCATTTCCCCGCTGGCCTTCACTCACACTGCTCCAGGACGAGCCGGGCCTGAGCACGGTGTAAGGGAAGTTGGTCAAACTTATCTTTACAACAGAAGTACATAAGAGCAACTGATATACGTCGTGAAGAGTTTGGAATGAAAACAGGACGACTGCAAGCGCAAAACAAGTATCAGTGGAAGAGGCAAATTAACGAGTTATAGCACATAAATCTGAATATTACAAAAAGAACATTTGGATTATAAGAAAACCTCAGCATTAAACAGGGCCTCTCTTTTCTTCATCTTTTGAATGAATTGTCATACATTGTGCAGGAGGTGCGAGCTGTGTCCTCTGTGGCGCTCAGGAGCGACACTCAGCACATTGTTGTGCTCCTGACAGCTGGCCAGCGCTGTGCCTGATCGGACATAAAGGCTCTGGAAAGAGGTATCGAAGACGGGGGTACAAGCAGTGGTGAGGTCCCCCAATCCAAGCGTCTTACAGCGTCTTACAGCGAGCTGTAGACGAGCGCTTTATGGAGAGGAGCGCACCAGAGGGGGCGAGCTGGGGAGGGACGCGCAACCCAGGAAAAAGGAAATCCCCAGTTTAAAATAAAATGTTGGTGAAAAGAGGGAAATAGGACGACATAAATATCAATGTTGAAATTCTTTAGAATGCAGAAGCTGTGAATGTTCAGTTTTGTTCAAATAGGCAACAATAGTTTAATCATGGTGTTTCCTGCTGTCATTCCAAACTTATTAACATGTGTGGGGAATAACACGATCTGTATGCCTTCTTTGATTGTGCCTATGTCTCCTCCTAACAGCAGCCTGTTGTGTGTAACACTGGTCGATTAACACTTTCTTTTCAAAGGTGTTAAATTCAGACACCGTCACATATTGCATATTCATTAAGGCAAACGTACTAAATGGACAATGCGTGTTGTTTTGCTCATAAAGACGCAATCCTCACTGCACGCTGTTAGCAGATCAGACAGCACATTTGTTTGCTGGTGGTATCAAGTTTGCACAAGTTTTAAGAAACGCAAACCTTTAGTAAATCAGACCCATAGAGTCTTATTGTCAGAACACTGCGATTTCTCATTAATGAAGGCTGTCCATGTTTCGGCCTGTGTTTGTGCTCATGCATGAACTGTACCTTTCTAATAATCATAATAATGTTTGTTTATATTTTTACTCATAACTTCTAAAACTAAACGCTCATAGTTCAGTGTTTTACCCCCGTGTGTGACTCACATCCACAATGACCCAGACAGACAAAGATCTCATCATACCTGAGAGTGTCCAGCTTTGATTGTGAATCCTGTAGACCGGTCAACAGCGTTAATCCTGTGATTCCAGGATGATTGTAGCTCAGGTCCAGCTCCTTCAGATGGGAGGGGTTTGAGGTCAGAGCTGAGGCCAGAGATCTGCAGCCTTTCTCTGTGATCAGACAGCCTGACAGTCTGCAGACACAAAAACATCACATGTGGGAGGTCATCAGATTTCACCTCCATAGAAAGGATTATCCTGACTCTATAACTACTGCAAGTGTCATCAATGAAATGGGACCATGAATGTCGACCTGAGAGTTTCCAGTCTGCAGTGTGGACTCTGTAGTGTTGTAGACAACAGCTGCACTCCTGAATCCTGCAGGTTGTTGTTACTCAGGTCCAGCTCTCTCAGGCTGCAGGACTTGGAGCTGAGGACTGAGGACAGAGCTTCACAGCTCTTCTTTGACAGACCACAGTGACTCAGCCTGAAGGGAGACATCCACAGGTAGATTCAAATTAATACAATGTGAAGTCATAAAAAGATGTCAGATTGATCATTTTCAAACAGCTAGAACCCGACCTAAGAGTTTCCAGTCTGCCATGTGAGCTTTCCAGTCCATCAGAAAGCAGCTGCACTCCTGAATCCTGCAGGTTGTTGTTGTTCAGGTCCAGCTCTCTCAGACTGCAGGACTTGGAGCTGAGGACTGAGGACAGAGCTTCACAGCTTCTCTCTGAGAGGTTACAGCTACTCAGCCTGGAGGAGAAAACAGTATGAAAACAAGTTATAAATATATATGTTATAAATCTCAAGCCTGCAGCTTCCCTGAGAGAGAAGTAGGTGGAGTCACTCAGTGTCATGACCAAATATAAGAAACAGGTGATCCTTACATGTGGGCATGTCACCCGCTATGTCTGCAACCATGTTTCCACTGCTCTGCAAATTCAGTTTGTTCATGGCTGTAAGTTCTGATTTAGCCTGATCCTGTGAAGCTTACATTCCCTGTTGCCTTCCTGGATGCTTAGGTAATGTACGTTTGTTCCTGTTCTCTGCTTTATTTATCTTTCTTTAAGTCTACATGAAAATGTGTTGATTTATTTCTACCAGAAAATCATCCGTCATCCATCCATCCACTTTTTGCTTGTACTCAAGAAATGGATCCACGGCTCTTAGATCCGTGTGTTTGAATGTTCACACCAGCTAGAGGTTCAATGGTCGAGCATTTTAAAGTCAGTCACTTATACTAATTAGAACCCGATATTAGGAAGAGAAAAAATCAGATACCGATATATCGGCTGATATCTTTCTTAGATCTGTTCGATCTGTAGATATAGATACACACATTTAATGTGTTGATCCCTCAGTTATCAAACACTTTAAAAAGATTCATAATGAAGACAAGAAGGTCACTCAGGTGGAAAGTAACTGAGCATGTACGTGCATCACCGCTCGACACTCTGCAGAGTGATGATGCTTATTGTAATCCATATAGCGCCCTCTGCTGGTGACAGAGAACTGCTCGTGTAATACAATGAAACTCAAAAACTCCCTCTCTGGTCTTCAGCACATCCTCCAGAACTGTAGCAGTGATCCAGCAGAAGACTGGGATGTGGCACATGATGTGGAGGCTTCTGGATGTCTTGATGTGGGAGATGATTCTGTTGGCCTGATCCTCATCTCTGAACCTCTTCCTGAAGTACTCTTCCTTCAGTGGGTCAGTGAACCCTCTGACCTCTGTCACCATGTCAACACACTCAGGAGGGATCTGATTGGCTGCTGCAGGTCGTGTGGTTATCCAGAGGCGAGCAGAGGGAAGCAGGTTCCCCCTGATGAGGTTTGTCAGCAGCACATCCACTGAGGTAGACTTGGTAACGTCAGTCAGGATTTTTGTGTTGTGGAAGTCCAGAGGAAGTCGACACTCATCCAGACCGTCAAAGATGAACACAACCTGGAACTCTTCAAACCTGCAGATTCCTGCTTCTTTGGTTTCAGTAAAGAAGTGATGAACAAGTTCCACCAAGCTGAACTTTTTCTCTTTCAGCACATTCAGCTCTCTGAAAGTGAATGGAAATGTGAACTGTATGTCCTGGTTGGCTTTGTCTTCAGCCCAGTCCAGAGTGAACTTCTGTGTTAAGACTGTTTTCCCGATGCCAGCCACTCCCTTTGTCATCACTGTTCTGATTGGTTCATCTCTTCCAGGTGAGGCTTTAAAGATGTCTTCTTGTCTGATGGTTGTTTCTGGTCTGTGTGGTTTCCTGGATGCTGTTTCAATCTGTCTGACCTCGTGTTCATCATTGACCTCTCCAGTCCCTCCCTCTGTGATGTAGAGCTCTGTGTAGATCTGGTTCAGAAGGGTTGGGTTTCCTGCTTTAGCAATCCCCTCAAACACACACTGGAACTTCTCCTTCAGGTTGGATTTGAGTTTCTGTTTGCAAACTGAAGAAGGGCTACCTGAATGAAGAAACAACAAATAAGACCAATAAGTTATTCATAAAGAATATGACAGTTAGATTCCCCAGAAGAAAGCGAACATCAACCCTGTTCAGACCGCCATTTCAAGGCCGATGTTTACGTCCCTGTGACACTTCACCTTCAATCTGAATGTTGGGGAGGCGTTATGGGGGTACGAGGTATCCCCCTTGTACCGTCTTCACAGGTACTAACAGTAATGTGAATGTGAATTCACAGTTCAAAGACTGGGCCACCAATATCACGCCGTCACAGAATCAATATGAACACACAAAGACGGGATCACAGTTGAGCTAAGTTACGGCTCTTTGGTGGAAACCCAATCTGAAAATGACATGTGACACGTTTCATACCAACATTTCCCGCGGCGCTTTACAGTCGAGGCGGACGACTTACCAACATGCACCCTCTGCTTTAACTACAGTTTCAGAAACAAAAAATAAATTGATTTAAATCCTCCTGGTGAATTTCCTGCAGGAAACACTTCTGCCTATACCTCTAAACATCATTAATCCAGCATCTAAAATCTTTTCAGAAATCCTCTTACTCCTCTGCAGCAGGTCGGCCAGCACATCCTGATTCATTCTCCTCAGGAAGTCCACTGTGATCTCTCGAAATGCCTCTCTGCTGATCCCTTCATCCTCGACACCCCTCGGACTCTCAAACATTTCTGGGTTACGCAGATCCTCCTGAAACTTATTGAGCTCCTCCTCCACAAAGTCGATGACGTTCCCCCGGAGAACCTGGACCAGAAAATTAAATCAAACTAAATCTTAAAACCAAATATCAGATCCATGTTTGACACACGGTGAATTTCATTGGTCTCAAAGTGCAGCATGGTAATTGTTGTGAACTGATTAGATGTGAAAACAACTGTTGCACATGTACAGACCTGAAACACTTTGTTGAGCTGCTGGACATACTGGTTACTGGAAACGTTGGAGCTCTCTTGGTTTAGTCTGTGGAGGGATGATGTAGAATAAGCTCCAAGCAGTGAAGAACACAACGTAAATGTGTTGTAAAATGACTAAATTGCAATTTAGTTAAGATTCAAGTCAGAACTCTGATAAGTGCTTCTAATAAAGTGTTTTTGCAAAGAGTGTTTCTTTAGGCCCTCTTTAACAGAGCAGTATGTAACTCTGCCCCCTAGTGTTTAAAATGAGTACTGCAGTCTAAATTCTAAACATCATAGAGAGCTGTCTCCCCCCCCCCCCCCCCCCCCCAATCTGCACCTGTCTCTGTGACGTCATCTGACGTTACACTGCTCGAGTTTAGTTCAATAAAATCTCCGACCTCATGAACTGACCCGAGACAAACTCTATTTCATGGAGGGGATTTTCTGAAACTCCTCATCCTGAAGCAAAAAACAACAAGGACGGTGTTGATCCGTCTGTTACCTTCACAGCTTCCACGCTCCAAACCGTAGTTGGGAGCGAGCTGGTCTCATGCTAATAACTTGGCTCGTAGCAGGTAACTTGCATCTAGTGGTCCGGGTTAACAGCGCCGAAGAACTGACCAGCGAGGCGGTGGTTGCAGCAATGAACTCGGGCTTTATTACTTCACAGTGGTACACATTCACGGGCATAAAAGGCACTTTGCTTGCTAGCGTTCGGCTGGAGAATGGACTGCGCTACCATCACGTTCACACCGTAGACTCAGACTGATTACCATCGCTACACTTTGGTTTTTACTACCCAGAACACACCTGTCCCATTACGTCACACATACGCATTTTCCAATAAGTCGCCAGGGGGCTGAGATTGCAACACGTCCGTCGGTATGGAAGCCCGTTAGTGACAGGAGAAAAAAAAAGAAGAAAACTTTGATTTGCATTAAAACTGCTCACATTGAGTCAAATCTCATAATTATGACTTTTTATGAAATGATAATGACTTTTTAATCTCAGAATTTTGACTTTTTTTCTTGTTGTTGAAACTCAAAATTAGATTTTCATTTGCTTCACTACATCATTGATTAAAATAAACTAAAAACTAAAACCCTTGCTGGTACACCAGAAAATGTATAGTTTAAAAATGTTTAAACTATAAATGTATTTTGTTAAAGGCTTTAAATGTGATTTTTTTGATCCAGCAGATGTCGCCCTTGAGCACCAACATGAAACCAAAACAACTCGCGCTGCATTGTTGTGTTAGCATGCTAATGCTAGTGATCTTTATTCTGCTCGTGTCTTCACACTGCATGTAAATTTACCTGAAATGAGCGTGATCTAGAAACACAGTTAAGCAGTGAGTACAGTATGTTATTCTTCTTTTCTCTAGTCCCTCAATTAAACAACTTTTATACACGAGGGGAGGAGTCAGCCGGCCGTCCGGGCGATGTAAACAAACTGAAGATAGGACTACTATAAAAATAAAAACATTTTCTCAAAGTTTATAAAATGAATTACTTGGAAAGTATAAATGTAGCCTAATTCTATCGTTGCAAAGTACATAGTACATTATTACAGAGTATTAATATATGCTTATCAACGTTAAGATAATGAGGGGGGTCCTTGGAAAGATTTCTCACCTGAAAGGGGTCCATGGTCTAAAAAAAGTTTGAGAACCCCTGCTCTATTTTATTCTTACATTGGAGCTTAGCCCTCTTGATTTCATATCTTAGCTTCTGCTTTCTCCACAACCCCGCCATGCAGGTGTCATGTTTCCTGAGCAGTGATATGTGTGTGTTATAGTTGAGGATTATCAGGGCAAAAGAATTAAAGTGTCAGAGGAAATGACGTACAGTTTGTTGCCTTCATCTCTACATTGTGAAGAGCTTTCAAAATAATTGTGTTCTGAGTACAACAATAATTATTTCATAATAATGAACTAAATAAATAAATAAAAAATGAAGCTAAAAATGAATATAATAGTAAAAGTTATTCACATTTATATTGAATTGAATTATAAGTTTATATTTGTATTTCTTCTGCAAAGCATGAACATTGAATACGGTTTCCTGAGGCTACAGGAACACAACATCAACAGTAATGACTTTATAATAATGAATCTGAATAAAAGCAGAATGAAGCTTAAAAAAATGAAATCATATGTTGTTATGTATCATCATAAAGAACAGAATAATTAAACAATAAAATTATATTTATTTATAGGTATAGTTGTAGTTCTTGCGCTCATCCAGCAGATGGTGCTGTACATCCATTCACCCCAGACCACGCCCATCTGATGTCCGCCGCCCGGGATATCCAATAAGAACAGTGACGGGGAGGCGTCGGACATCTGACCCCGCCCTATTCCACGATCGGTGGCGAGGGGTTACTGCTGTGTGATGGTGTAGTTACAGCTGATGTTCACTTGGAGGTTCAGTGTAAATCAAATGTTCATTCAGTTCCACTAAAGGGCTTTATTTAAGAACAGTTTGATTCAATCACAACAGAACAAATCACCTTCATACTTACATTATCATCATGTTATCGTTCTCCTCACAAGACAAGCAGCAGTTTTTTTTATCTAAACATCTGGACCATCTGGCTTCAGCGTGCTTTATGAAACCAACGTGAAGACCACACTGCACAGATCTGTGTGTTTAATAATAAAACTACATGATCATTGGAGGAATGTTAAATAACAAAAAGACGCTTCCTGTTTGGTGAACGAGGAGAAAGTAAATAAGCTGCGCGGGCAGTCGTCCAGTCACCAGCAGGGGGCAGAGTTCGGTGAATTCTTGCTGTCCAAAATGCCTTTAGTTTGTAAAGTAACACAATCGCTGAGTGGTGAGTCTGTTCCCCTTCCAGCTGGAGAAAAGGGCACTGTTCTACATGTGCTGGGAGTCCATGATGTCGAGGTACTTGGCGTCAATCATTCTGGGAAGCAGGCTGGTCCTGAGATAAAGAGAGAGGGAGAGAGAGAAAACATGTGATGAAGGCGATACTGTACAGGTAATCCTTCTTCACAGTAAGACCTGAGCACTTTGGTTTTAGACCATTAGACCATTCAACAGTTTAAAATTTTTCTAGAACTCCACAGACTAGACTGAGATTGTTTTCACAGACGCTAGAAGATGATGTCTGAATATATCCAGTAAAGCAGTGTTCAGTTTCTATGCTCTCTATATCTGGAACAAACTCCCAGAAAACTGCAGGTCTGCTGAAACTCTCAGCTCTTTTAAATGGAGGTTGAAGACTCACCTGTTTACAGCTGCCTTTCATTAAACAGCTTTAATAACCATTTTAAACTTTTACTCTGCACTGTAACTTTTAACTCTTTTTTATATTTTTACTTTATTTATTTCAATTAATTTCATTTGAATTACTTTTATTGGAACATATTTTCAGATTTTATAATTTCAGTGATTTTTTAAATTAATTAATTAAGTTTATTTTCTTTCCTCTGTCATGATGCTTTTTGATGTCTTACTTTGAATTGCCTTGTTGTTGAAATGTGCAACATAAATAAACTTTCCTAAAGAGTAAAATGACCGTTGTGTAAAAATCTGAGTTTTTTCACATGAAATCCAGACGTGTCGGTCAGAGAGGGGGAAGGCTCCCTTTGGTTTAGAGAGATGTTTTCAGAGATGTTCTCAGGTGCAGGAGGAGCAGGAACACATCATCCACACATCCTGCCTCTTATTGAGGACATGTTCATACTAACACTCAGCTCCTCTGGGAAAGTTCAGACCACTTTACTCATTTCAGTTCCTTCATCGTTGTAACATTCAGGTTGGTTCCCCCTCTGACAATCTCACCTGATAGGTACGAGCAGGATCATCAACAGAGGGAAGACCATCTTCATGTAGGGCAGAGGATACATCCCAAACGCACACAGGACGATCAGCTGGATCATCTGCAGACCCGTGAAGTAGTGGACCTTCCTTTGAGGCACACGGCGGATGTAGTGTGTGGGAGGATACGAGGTCTAGACAGAGACAGATCAAATACAGTTACCATTCAAAATCTCAGCTCCTACTTAGCTAGTGTTAGCGTTAGCATTCCCTGTTTCCATACTGATCTGTTTGATCACCAGCATGCTCTTGTTGTTGATACAGACCTCTTCTCAGATATATTCATTGTTCATGTTTTCAATAGAAATCTCAACTTAGATAACATTTCAAATTATAATATACTCAACTTCCAACAACAGCAAAGTGTCATGGTTATAACTTTACAGGATTATTAGTGTTTAGTACCTGAAATAAAAGTTCTCCTAACATCTAGCACTGCTTGTGATCAGGAGATTCAAACGACGAGAGTCACATTGAGCATGAAGTGAACAAACAAATAATAACAATAATAACAATAATAACAACAATAATAATAATGATAATAATAATAACAATAATAATAACAATAACAATAACAATAATAATAATAATAATAATATAATAATAATAACAATAATAATAATAACAATAATAACAATAATAATAATATAATAATAATAATATAATAATAATATAATAATAATAACAATAATAATAACAATAATAATAATAATAATAATAATAATAATAATAATACATTTAATTTATAACCCAAAATAATCTCAAAGTGCTCCAGAAAAACATAAGATAGAAATAAATAAAAAAATTAAGCAACAAAGGAAACTAAAAGCACAAGCAGAAGGCTGTGTTAAAAAGGTTTTTAGAGCCCTTTTTAAAAGCGTCCGCAGGCTGTGGCGCCCTCTGCTGCTCGGGGAGAGCGTTACACAGACTGGGAGCAGAGGAGCAGAATGCCCGGGCCCTTTCTGAATATCCACAGTTCAGTAGTCAGTACTTTATATAATAATATAATATAATATAATATAATATAATATAATATAATATAATATAATATAATATAATAATATAATATAATAGTCACAGTTCAGTAGTCAGTACTTTATATAATAATATAATATAATATAATATAATATAATAATATAATATAATAGTCACAGTTCAGTAGTCAGTACTTTATATAATAATATAATATAATATAATATAATATAATATAATATAATAATATAATATAATAGTCACAGTTCAGTAGTCAGTACTTTATATAATAATATAATATAATATAATATAATAATATAATATAATAGTCACAGTTCAGTAGTCAGTACTTTATATAATAATATAATATAATATAATATAATATAATAATATAATATAATAGTCACAGTTCAGTAGTCAGTACTTTATATAATAATATAATATAATAGTCACAGTTCAGTAGTCAGTACTTTATATAATAATAATATAATATAATAATATAATATAATATAATAATATAATATAATAGTCACAGTACAGTAGTCAGTACTTTATATAATAATAATATAATATAATAATATAATATAATATAATAATATAATATAATAGTCACAGTTCAGTAGTCAGTACTTTATATAATAATAATATAATATAATAATATAATATAATATAATAATATAATATAATAGTCACAGTTCAGTAGTCAGTACTTTATATAATAATAATATAATATAATAATATAATAATATAATATAATATAATATAATAGTCACAGTTCAGTAGTCAGTACTTTATATAATAATAATATAATATAATAATATAATATAATAGTCACAGTTCAGTAGTCAGTACTTTATATAATAATAATATAATATAATAATATAATAATATAATATAATAGTCACAGTTCAGTAGTCAGTACTTTATATAATAATAATATAATATAATAATATAATAATATAATATAATAGTCACAGTTCAGTAGTCAGTACTTTATATAATAATAATATAATATAATAATATAATATAATATAATAATATAATATAATAGTCACAGTTCAGTAGTCAGTACTTTATATAATAATAATATAATATAATAATATAATAATATAATAATATAATATAATAGTCACAGTTCAGTAGTCAGTACTTTATATAATAATAATATAATATAATAATATAATAATATAATATAATAGTCACAGTTCAGTAGTCAGTACTTTATATAATAATAATATAATATAATAATATAATAATATAATATAATATAATATAATAGTCACAGTTCAGTAGTCAGTACTTTATATAATAATAATATAATATAATAATATAATAATATAATATAATATAATATAATAGTCACAGTTCAGTAGTCAGTACTTTATATAATAATAATATAATATAATAATATAATAATATAATATAATATAATATAATAGTCACACTTCAGTAGTCAGTACTTTATATAATAATAATATAATATAATAATATAATAATATAATATAATATAATATAATAGTCACACTTCAGTAGTCAGTACTTTTCAGTAGGAGTTTCAGTAGTCTGAACTCTCGTGGTCATTCAGTGGTCATTTTTTGGGTCCACCTCAGTATACTGAACATTTCAGTATGGATACTAACTTCCTGGTTTCATGCAGTATGGATCAGATGCGTGCTTTCAGGAAATGAATTGTATTTTACCACCCACAATGCTGTGCGAAATTAAACCTAAATCGTCACTTCACGTCCGCCTCCGAATCAAAACAAACGAGCGTGGATTAATTTAATCTTAATTTAAAGTCCCGACTGAAATCATTATTTTAGTTAACAACAAAAAATATAACAAATATCTGCATTATTATAAAACCTTTCCTCCTCTATTTAAATAATGATTTCACTATTTAAATGTGTCTTTATTGGTTTATTTTATATTCTGTATATTACTGTCTTTCATTTGTTCTTTCCTTTATGTACTGTTATTTAATTATTTAATCTGTCTTTTACATTGTGATATTGTTTTTTTTAAACTGACTGTATATGAGCATTACTCTTCTTGAATTTAATAAAAATTAAATAAACGGGTGAATGCGGCCGGTTCTGGAAACGTAAATGACGTCACTTCCTTACTGAATGAATCACCTCCGGTCTCCCATGGTGTGGAGTCTTCAAACCTCCCGACGTTTAAAATGTGATCTCCTTTAGGCGCTTTAATGTGGTCGTTTTCCTCATAACTCTGAGAACATCACCTTGCTGATTTATTCAGAGCTGCCTCATTTTGGACTTTAGAGGAAACACTGAAGTAAACAAACAAATCCATTACACCTGGGGGGTCCTGCCAGCTCACCTGTTCCTTCAGCAGCAGCGCCATGCGGTCCACCATCTGGTTCCCATCGAGCGACGTGGCTGCGATGTAAAGGAAGAGGCCGTAGAGGACGGGCTTTGGGATCCACTGCAGGGGGAGGGGCAGCATGAACGCAGACAAACCAATCAGGATGTTCGCCACCAGAGAGGTCAGACGCTGCTCCTTCACGCTGACGATCCTGTTCCACACAAAGGCAGAGAAATTAACTCGGGGGGGGGGGGGCGGTTAGAAGAAACCGATCTATAATATCATATTATCATTAATGTGATGAAAATGTTTTTGTATTTTTTTTTTGTACATTTTTTAAGTTTTCTTTTTTTCTTTAAATTGTACTGTGTTGACTTTTTGTTTGCAATCTTTGCTCTTTGCTGCTGTAACAATGTAAATTTCCCATTTGTGGGATAAATAAAGGACTATCTTATCTTAAAACATTATTTCACTTCTCAGGATTGTGACCATCGGTTTTTATATCAACACTAACACTTTTTATTCAGGATACTTTAAACATCTACTTTATTAAAGAATATATATATATTATTAAGAAGAAGAAAAAAGCCTGAGAGAAAGTGTAAATTGGGTTGAGACAGTGTAAACTAAATGTATTTTCTTTAGTTTGAAGTTGAGCTTCCAGAATAGTTTTGGAGTCGTGTCATCTGATCTGAGGGCTGGAGAGTTTTTTCTTTCAGTGCTCGGTGTGTTTGAACTCGACTCACGTCGTGTAGACGTGTCCGTTCTCGACGTGCTGTTCCACCTTGGCCAGCTGCCGGGCGTGTAGGGAGGAATGTGGGAAGGCAGCGTGCATCCATGGTAACCCCAGACAGGACATGAGGATGTTGATGAATCCAGTCAGCATTAAGTCCCAGTGGAACGCTGTTCCTTTGAGCAGCCTGGATCAGACAGGAACGAGCAAAGGTTACAATGAAAGTCTGCAGCAGCACTACCACTCTTCTCACCGCTGACCCTACCCCCCAATTCACACACACTGACCCTACCCCCCAATTCACACACACTGACCCTACCCCCCAATTCACACACACTGACCCTACCCCCCAATTCACACACACTGACCCTACCCCCCAATTCACACACACTGACCCTACCCCCCAATTCACACACACTGACCCTACCCCCAATTCACACACACTGACCTTACCCCCCAATTCACACACACTGACCCTACCCCCCAATTCACACACACTGACCCTACCCCCCAATTCACACACACTGACCCTACCCCCCAATTCACACACACTGACCCTACCCCCCAATTCACACATACTGACCCTACCCCCCAATTCACACACACTGACCCTACCCCCCAATTCACACATACTGACCCTACCCCCCAATTCACACACACTGACCCTACCCCCCAATTCACAAATACTGACCCTACCCCCAATTCACACATACTGACCCTACCCCCCAATTCACAAATACTGACCCTACCCCCCAATTCACAAATACTGACCCTACCCCCCAATTCACACATACTGACCCTACCCCTCAATTCACACATACTGACCCTACCCCCAATTCACAAATACTGACCCTACCCCCCAATTCACACACACTGACCCTACCCCCCAATTCACACATACTGACCCTACCCCACAATTCACACATACTGACCCTACCCCCCAATTCACACACACTGACCCTACCCCACAATTCACACATACTGACCCTACCCCCCAATTCACACATACTGACCCTACCCCCCAATTCACACACACTGACCCTACCCCCAATTCACACACACTGACCCTACCCCACAATTCACACATACTGACCCTACCCCCAATTCACACATACTGACCCTACCCCACAATTCACACATACTGACCCTACCCCCCAATTCACACATACTGACCCTACCCCCAATTCACACATACTGACCCTACCCCCAATTCACACACACTGACCCTACCCCCCAATTCACACATACTGACCCTACCCCCCAATTCACACATACTGACCCTACCCCACAATTCACACATACTGACCCTACCCCCCAATTCACACATACTGACCCTACCCCCCAATTCACACATACTGACCCTACCCCCAATTCACACATACTGACCCTACCCCACAATTCACACATACTGACCCTACCCCCCAATTCACACATACTGACCCTACCCCCCAATTCACACATACTGACCCTACCCCCAATTCACACATACTGACCCTACCCCACAATTCACACATACTGACCCTACCCCCCAATTCACACATACTGACCCTACCCCCAATTCACACATACTGACCCTACCCCCAATTCACACACACTGACCCTACCCCCCAATTCACAAATACTGACCCTACCCCCCAATTCACACATACTGACCCTACCCCCAATTCACACATACTGACAATACCCCCCAATTCACAAATACTGACCCTACCCCACAATTCACACATACTGACCCTACCCCCCAATTCACACATACTGACCCTACCCCCCAATTCACAAATATTGACCCTACCCCCCAATTCACACATACTGACCCTACCCCCCAATTCACACATACTGACCCTACCCCCAATTCACACATACTGACCCTACCCCCAATTCACACATACTGACCCTACCCCCCAATTCACACATACTGACCCTACCCCCAATTCACACATACTGACCCTACCCCCAATTCACAAATACTGACCCTACCCCACAATTCACACATACTCTGTGTGCGCCAACGGTCCGTCAGCGCCACGGTTTTGCTCCGTCAGACGGGTCGCGCCCATTCTCACTGGATCTGTTTCTGGGACGTCAGCGCAGCGGAGCGCAACCATGACACATCACATGAGAACTACAAGATCCCGCGGGAATAAAGAGAAAAACATGCAAACAACATGTTGCTTTGTCTTTCTGAGGATGGTTTGATGTTCTTTCTGTTTTGACGTCATGTTGATAAAGTGATGAAAAATACAATCGCGAGTTCGTATATTGTGTTTCATTTTGAAATTGACCGGATGCTCTGTGCGTTTCCTTGTCTGACTTCCTGTCCGAGCTGTCATATTCTGTCCAGCTTGACGCGTGCCTGCAGCGTACTCCGTTGAAAATAGACTCGCTGCGTATTTGAAACGGAGCAGAGACGTAGTGCCGTTGGTGACACGTGCCGGAGACGTACCGCAGCGCGCACGGAGTATGTACGTACACATACACAGTATCCAGTTATTGCACGCCTTCATGCACCACAGATCAGGACGGTCTAGCAAAGGTTTTTGTCTTACTTGTGTTCTGGAACGTGTGTGAGAGAGATGACGATGTTCTGGTCGATAAAGATGAGCAATGCAAGGAGGAAACCCAGACCGACGGCGCTCAGCGTGTTCATGCCAGACAGCCTCTCGAAGGGAGGGAAGTTGAAGATGGGCCCGTCGTGGACACTGAACACAGGAACTGAAAGGAGACAAAGATTTAAGGAAAACGTGACTAACTCAGAAAGAGTCACAGTGCAATCACAGTGTTACACAGCAGAGTAAAACCCGGAGCATTGCACTGCTCTGCTGCAACATTCAACCCAGAGTCTCTGATCCACTCTTTGTTTTCACTGCCAACAGTGAAGGGTGTCTACTGTGCCAAGGCTATGACCTGGCAACCCCCCCCCCCCCCCCCCCCACAGGATCGTTGATGGACGGCTACCCCTGAACAACCCCCCCCCCCCCCCCCCCCTCTTGCTCCCTATCCCTCTTCCTGCATCTTATCCCATCTCTCACCCTATCCCTTTCCAAGCCCGGTGCAGTCTAGGCCTGTGAAGACTGTTTCATCATGAGCCGGGGATCCGGCCGAAGATTTCTGCCTTTTAATAAGACAGTTTTTTCTTACCACTGTAACTTTTGCTGCTTTGCTAAAGTGCTCATGATGGATAGGCCGGATCTTTGTAATAAAACAGTAAGTAAGGTCTTTTACCTGCTTTATATAACATAACAATGAGTAAGGTCTTTTACCTGCTTTATGTAACACAACAATGAGTAAGGTCTTTTACCTGCTTTATGTAACACAACAATGAGTAAGGTCTTTTACCTGCTTTATGTAACATAACAATGAGTAAGGTCTTTTACCTGCTTTATGTAACATAACAATGAGTAAGGTCTTTTACCTGCTTTATGTAACATAACAATAAGTAAGGTCTTTTACCTGCTTTTTGTAACATAACAATGAGTAAGGTCTTTTACCTGCTTTTTGTAAAGTGTCTCGAGATGACACTTGTTATGAGTTGACGCTATACAAATAAAAATTGATTGATTG